>NC_054383.1:129924220-130224220 GCF_017654675.1 Xenopus laevis | reverse complement strand
GGTCCCATATCTGTATATGAAAAACTACCAGTCAAGGAATAGGATTTAATAAAATAAAGGAGGGTACTGAAGATAGGTGGTAAATGGTGGTGGTGATGAGCTCAAATATCCTAATTTGAATGCAGGACCACTTATACAGTAATTGCTTTATCCTTCATGCTTCAATATGGATTCTTTGCTGTAGGCAACTTGCCAATATAGACAAACCAAAGTATGTGTATTGTAAGGCATCCTGTTTAGTTTTTATCTGACACCCTTTTCATGCAAAGAAGGGGCAAGTTCTGTCAGGAAGGAAGAACGGGTTTCTGTTCTGCTTTGTTCACAACAGAGCGAGTTTGGTGCCAACTTTGTGGTTGAAAAAGATGAATCACTTTATTGAGCCACTAATGTGTGAATGTGGGAAACCCCTGTGAATTAAGTTATTGTAATATCTTTTAGTGCTGGGATATGCATGGAAACCCATTGGGAAACAAGATGTATAGTATATGTAATTTTTGGGGTTAGACAATGTTTGAAATATTTCCATATATTAATTAAAACAGACAACACCATTCCCCTGTAAGAACTGAATTATTGAGGTAAGTTCCTGTGCTGAAAGAAACATCTGAAAATAAAAAATGTATGGTTCTTTAGAGAAGAGAGAACTTTTAAAGGCATTTGGCTCAGATGGCTCACCATTTCCCCATGGCATTCCATACAGATCATTACTGGAACTTCTCCAGTTTACATTGCAATGTGGTGCACCATCTGATGTCTAAACAAAATTTGCTCCATCTGTGCATCAGTAAGTTGACATTCAGCATTTCCCATGTCCCTGGGGAGATATAGTCAGTGTAATAATGTGTATATGTAGAGCCATGGGATAACAGCTGGCACTAGTTTTTCTTTTAAGTAAAGCAGAAGACTCAGCAGTCATCACTAATGTTCGATTACACCCTACTGGGGCCCCAGAACTATCTGTGCTGGTACCAACAGGAACCTACTCATTTCAGAGGGCAGACTAATAATTGGTAAGTAACTGACAGGGATGAGGAAAAAGCTTAACCAATGACAGACAAAGAGTTATTTACCTGATCAAGGCAGGAGTCATAGATAACTCACTATAACAGACAAGATCTGAGACACAGTAGCCATCTTGAAATATCCAATGTAAAAAACAAAAACCCAACTGAGCTCATTCAGGATTATGTAAAAAGGTGCATAAACACTATCTGGATGTCCAGAAATAAATATCATTTCCAGGCATACCTGATTTCACAGACTGAAAGAAAACAATGATGGTCTGTGTGTTCCTTGGGGCCAGTTCCCCATCCCCTTAGGCTCACAGTGTATTGCAACTAATCCCTCAGCCTTTCCCATTGTTAAGTGATGGATTTTGGACCTGAAGTCTCCCTGCTATCTAGAGTATGACTCACTTTGGAAATCAGACCGACCTCAAGTCCCACACAATGGGAAATAGTGAGGAAGGGGCGGGATTAGACTGTGAGCCTAAGGTTGGATGGGCAAATGGTTCTTATAGGTATTATGGCTTCTTTCAAACCTTGAATTAGGTATGTCAGTCAAATACTACATTTATATTTCTTTCTGGAGGTTCAGAATGTTCACCATTTACACATAACACATTTGAATGAGCTCATGCCAAAAAGGAGGTATATTTTCAATATCCCGGGCACCTTTTGAAGAATGGCTGCTGCAATGCCATCTGTCTTGGGAGTGATCTTAATGGCTTTTTCACTATAAACATGATGTTGCTTCTGTGTGTGACACATATAAGAGCATATAAAAGGAGGGGCTTTGCATGTTGCACCAGCCTACCATGTGAGGATGGTCAAGAAGACCATAACTGAGGCAGCGGGTCAAACTATAAACACTCAACCAAATTTCAAGTAGAGGTTTGTGGACATTTACCTTGATCGGAGGGCAGGACTGTAATGTTTACTTGACAGAAGGGGCATTGAGACTCTTTCCCTGATTTGATAACTTGGATTGAGGGGCAAACCAGGTTCCTTGAATCGTTTGGCTCCTGGGTTAATGATCAGATAATAATGAGGCCTGTCCCAATGCAAGAGGACAGCATCAACAGACTATGGGATTTTCTAACCTATCCCACAGGTATCTGGTTGGTATTAGTCAGATATCTGTTGGGCAGACCATTTGTTTAATCCAATAAAATGTTGGAGGCACCCACTGATGGGTAAATTCTTTATAAAGGGACAGTGTCCCTTATAAAGAACACATAAGTCAGGTGAAGAAGGAGTTAAAGGCAATAAAAAAGGTTAATAAGCCATCTTACAAACCTACAGGGGCCTGACATGATAATTGTGACTTTAGGAACCAGAGACAACTTGAGGTGTAAGAAAAAGTTTATTTGACACAGGCTCTGTGAATTCTGAACTCACAAAGATTTAGAAGCTTGAACAAAGGAATCTCAGAGTTGTTAAAGACTTGGCCACATATGACAAGAGAAGGTGCAAGTATGGGAGTGAAATGGAGTTACCAGTGGGAGAGCATAGAGATATCACTCCACAACATAGAAAAACATAGAACTGCACTTATAGACATGCAAGTGGCTCTGCCTCAAGGCCACGGTAGTAGTGACCACTGACCAAGGCTAGGCTAGTAGGAGAACAGAATTCATCTAAGTCAGGCTGGCTCCCTGGGCAATCTGCATACACAGAATTGTGTACTTTCTCACTAGCTGACCCCCCATATATCCGTTGCTGTTTGCACTGCTGTAACCAAGTAAGTACAAAGAAAGTTCTAAAAATTTGGCTCATTTCTGATAAGCCAATATTATTTATTTGCGCGATTCGCCGCCAGCGAATAAATTCGCGAAAGCCAGCAAAAATTCGCCGGCATCCAAAAAAATTTCCGCCAAAACGGACGCTGGCATCAAAAACGGGCGCCGGCATCAAAAATGAGACGCCGGCGCCGTTTCGCTAATTTTTTGCCGCTTCGCGAATTTCACGGGAAATTTGTGAATTTTCCGGCGAAACAACGCAAATTCGCCCATCACTAGCCAATATATGTTGTGATATATAAAAGGCCTGACCTGAAGTTCTCCCGTTATACTTTAGTTTTGTGTTATTGTGTTATTTGTTTCATAACTAAAAAGCTGTGACGTAGTTTGCCCTAGCAAACTGGTAACAGTTTGGAATTTAGAGTGTAAGATGAATATGATGTGGCCTCTATAGTGTATGTGGCTCATGTCTACACTGAATGCTATTGTGTCTCTAAATAGAACTTTGGAATTTATTTCTACTTTAATAGTTTAGGGACTGGTGCTTCTTTATGTACATGTTTCATATGAATCACGTGCACAAGCTTCATTGATCATGAGGTGCACATTCTCGTTTGGCACTATGAAATGGTAACAGTGAAAGCTATCTCTAAATATTTACAAACACTTCCAGGATCAAAGTCCAAGCCCTTCTACTGATAACTATTAAATATCCATAGTTACGTCAAGGAACTGGTCTTGAGAAGCTGAAGTTTGTTTCCGCTTGATTATTGTTTTATGATCACCCAATCGTTGTTATCCTGTTACTCAGCTTTTCAATTGATGGTTGTGACATAAGGGATAGAAAAATTAATGGCACAATAAGAGACCATTACGATGTGGTTAAAATGCCTGTTCAGTACCTGCCAGCATTTTATAAAGATAGAGATTAGTAGTGATTCAGTGAAAAATCAACTGTTTATTTGGTCTGCAGCCATCTGTCTTGTATCTCTGCAATAAAAGATTATGTCCATCTTATTGGTAATATCCCACTGATCAGACCATGTCACACAAGTGATTGAGTGATTCTGGACAGGTCCTGACAAGTTCCTGGTCCTGACAAGGGCATCTCTAAGACATCCTCATGCTTATTCCTTACCAAGGACAAGCTGACACCCAAGTCTCTTCCACCCCTGGGGTTTGAAGTATAAATGTAGCCATAGGAATCCCAAAGTGATAGCTCAAGATATGCCAAAAAGTAAACTATGCAACCTTACAATTGATATATTCCCTTTTTTGCCTTATGCAATCGTGCATTTTAACATCTGTCATCTATGGTAATTGCTCCTGCATTTTTCCTCCTGTTTTCAACTTTAATAAGAGGAAGATCATTTTCTCAGTGCCCATTGGTGGCAGTAACAACATAACATTATTGATAAACATAATCATAAATATATTATACGCTCAATACAAAGGTACATCTTTTATTTAGATAAGCATTTGGGTCTACGCTAGCCAATTCAGCAAATCCATGACACAATTTTAACAAGGGTAGTAATGACATTTCTAAATTTAATTTTTAATATTTTGAATGCATGTTGCTTTATATTCTAGGTTTTTGAGACATTTGTCATGCTTTTTTTTGAATAATAAGGGGAAAAGTGGGCAACCCAGTCTAGTATCCTATGAAGAAGGACAAATAGCATGAAATACTCAGATTATAAATTATATAAATGTCTAGTAAAGTGTTCCAAGCGAATGGAACGCACAACCATAAATAAATTAGAAAGTCTGGGTGCCAGTCTTTAAAAGTAAAATAAAGCTGCAAAAATTGACAGCACTCCAAGGAGGATTAAACAACAAATCGCAAACTCAAAAAAGTGGAGGTGGAGGTGCTGTCAATTTTTGCAGCTATATATATTTTATCAACAAAACATGTCTTCCACCCACCATCACGGTTGTGGGTAGAAGTAACAATATTGATCAAGAAGCTTTAAAGACTACTCATTCTTTAATAAATGACCCTCCTGGCTCATTCAGTTTAACAACAAACAGATCTGGAATAAACAGATATAATCACGTTAAAGATATTCTCTTCTCTAGGATGTTATTGGCTTGCTTATGTTCTTATACCATCATATAATTTGTGATTTATTTTGACCAAGTTGGCATTGTTCCTAAGCATCTAGGGTGAAAAAAATCGAATATACTCATGTTTGCTACCAATCTGACACCTATGCCTATTCGGTATGTGTGCATACAACCTCCCCTACATGCAAAATAATCATAGATTCCTCCAAGGGAATATCAGTTATTCCCTTGTGCCATTATTAAGCCAATGGGGCAAATTCACTAAAGAGCGAAGCGGCCAACGCTAGCGCAAATTCGCCAGCGTGACGTCATTTCGTTACTTCGCCGATTTACTAACGGGTGCTGGCGTAAATTCGCTAGTGAAGTGGACCTACTCTAGCGCTACTTCACACCCTTACGCCAGGCGAAGTTGCAATATGGCGATGGGACGTAACTACGCTAATTCACTAACTTGTGCATTTTACTGAACGTTAACTCTTGCGCCAGACTTGCCTTCACCACCTCAGACCAGGCGAAGTGCAATAGAGTAGATAGGGATTGGTTCAAAAAAAGTTGAAATTTTTTCTAAGTCCCAAAAACGCTGGCGTCTTTTCATTTTTTAAGGGTGATAGGCTGAAAAAGATCGTAAATTTTTTTGGGGGTACCCTCCTTCCCCCCTACATTTCCTAACATATGGCACCTAAACTATACAGTGGGGACATGTGCAGGGCGATATAACACCTCTATTTTATCTTAAGAAGCTTTCCCAGGCTTATGTAGTGTAATGTATTTGCTGCTACATATACGTCCATTGTACTTTAACTTGGCGCCGTATGCAAATTAGGCTTCGCTAGCGTAACTTCGCTTTCCTTGACGAATTAAAGCTAGCGCAACTTCGCTACCATTCACCTCCCTGAGCGCAACTTCGGATTTTAGTGAATTAGCGGCCACCTGGTGAAGTGCGGCAAAGTGTGGCGAAGCCTGCGCTAGCGCAACTTCGCAGGTTAGTGAATTTGCCCCAATGTATTTCAGCTTGTGGAGAAAGACCACTCACCATCTCTGTGCCACCCTTTACTTACGTACCACCAAACATTAGCAATTACTCTAGCCATTTTTCATTCTTCATCAGATCCCAAGCAATTGTCCAAATCAAACATGGAAAGACCAACCAGAAAATTCAGGCTGGGCATTCACCATCAGCCACTAGGAATTAATCAATCTTGAGTGTACTATTTGTTCCTCCACCCCTGTACAAATACATGCAGGGCCATTATTAACGTCTCTCAAGGGAACTTTGTTTGCCAGAACGATGCAAGTGTCATGGACCATCCATTGTGAGGGGATAAAAGTAGATGTAATTACCAGCCAGTGAAGGTTTCTTTCCCCTGCTTTGTGAGCTGATGTCTCATTTTTTATGGTTCAAGCTGATGGAGTTGTATATGTTCTTTATCTATATAATATAGATTATATATTTTTTTTTACTGCCTATTTCTTCAGCCTTTCTGTTCTGTTTAACCTATACTGAAGAAAACACTATATCAGTTTTTGTGTAACCAGAGCATGTACCAGTTCTTCATAAAGGGATGCTGATTAAATGATAAACTTAGCAACGGAATAGTTGCTGAGAATCCTGGTCACGTGTCACTCAAGCCAGTATGTACCTGTTGTTTTGGTACCAGCCCACTCTCTCTCCATTTGGCCCCATTGAGTAGATTTGTTTTCATGTGACAAAATCAAACTCTAGCGCATCAAACCATTGGCAGAATTACAATACTCATGTTAGGGCACATTATGGAATCACTTAAGTATTTATTGCTTTATGGAGCAGTAGTTAATGCAGATTTGTTAAGTGGGCCTGTTTGAGAAATTGTTGGAGAAGATCAGCAATCTTTCTGGACCATTTCCCTTGCACTTAGTACAACAAAATAAGGCATGGATTGGCTTAATGCCATGCCTTAATGCTTAGTCTGTAAATCACAGGAAAAGCTTTAGTCGGTGTAAAGTACAAGTACAAAGTCAAACATGGAAATTGTTATTGTGGGAACCACAGATCCAATTGGGAAGACTCCCTTTGCAAGGAAGGGAAGCTAAAGGGACTTTACTTTACTCGTGTGGCTTTGCTCATTCAATTGAAGGAAAAATGCATTTGCCTACTTGGTTTCTGACCAGAAATGGATATGAGAAGTAAAATGCTTGTTGACAACCTGTCACTTGCCATATACGTGCTCACCATTTTTCTTGGATTGCCCTCGAATGTAATAGTACTTTATCTTTTCTTCAAGGAAGCAAGAAACAGGCTGACCCCCAACCTCATCTACATGATCAACCTTTGTGTCTCCGATTTGGTTTTCATCATGGTTTTACCCATAAAAATCACAGAGATCTTTTCAAGCACATGGACTCTTCCTCAGATCCTATGTCCTCTCTACAACCTCATCCACTACAGTACCATTTACGCCAGTGTTTGCTTCCTAAGTGCTGTGAGTGTTGGTCGGTACTTGAGTATCGCTTTTCCAATCAAATACAATATTTACAAAAAGCCTAGGTACTCGTGCCTCATCTGTGTTATTCTGTGGGCAATTGTGATTTTTCACATGGCATTTGTGTTCCTAGTGGAGACATCCAAAAGTGGAAGCATAGCATTATTTCTTACCAACGATGATAATACGTGGTTGTGCTATGAAAATTTCACTTCTGAACAACTGGCGTTGGTGGTGCCAGTAAGATTCGAGATCTCCATGGTCTTATATTTCTTTCCTTTAGGCATAACCGTTTTCTGCTACATGTCGTGTATCCGAATCCTCATGAGATCCCGCATGCATGTCAATCTAAAGAGGAAAGCAACGCGTGTAGCCGTCACCACTTTGGTGGTATTTATTGTATGCTTTGCTCCATATAACATTTCTCACGTGGTGGGCTATGTGATTCATGAGAGTGTTTGGTGGCGGAAATGGGCTCTTTTGCCAAGTACCTGCAATGCATTTCTGGATCCTCTCATCTTTTATTTCATTTCGTCGTCAGCGGATCGAGGTTTCTACCACATATGGAAGTCCCTGCAGTTAAAGTACAGCGTTTCAAGGAGAAGATTTTCATCATTGTTCTCAAGAGAGCAACAGGAGAGTTCAAGAACACTGGGAGTGGCGGCCATCTCTGCCACGGTGTAAAAAGGGACTTGGAAATCCCTCCATAAGTATATCTTTGGTGTGGGGTGCTGTCTTCATTGTTGTATAGTGATAAATACAGTTGACTTCAATGGATACTCAATTTTTAGAGACAACCTTGTATTTTCAAGAGGATATCAATCTATGTTGCAAGGCACACATATGGTAATACAATAAGGCCAGACCCCAAAAATCTAGTCTGTTGCCTCCACCAAATGTACTAATGAAGATAAATAGAGGACAGTGAGCAGATTTAAATTAAAGGGATTCTGTCATGATTTTTATGGTGTATTTTTTATTTCTAAATTACACTGTTTACACTGCAAATAATTCACTCTACCATATAAAAAGTAAATTCAAATCCAACAAGTGTATTTTTTTTAGTTGTAATATTGGTGTGTAGGTGCATCTCAGGTCATTTTGCCTGGTCATGTGCAGAGCCAGTGCTGCACAATGGAACTGCTTTCTGGCAAGCTGTTGTTTCTCCTACTCAATGTTTGTTACTATTAAGTGCTGTTCTTATATCTACCAGGGAACTGTTATCTGGCTTCCTTCCCATTGTTCTGCTGATGGGCTGTTTGGGGTAAAGGGAGGGGGTGATATCACTCAAACTTGCAATACAGCAGTAAAGAGTGACTGAAGTTTATCAGAGCACAAGTCACATGACTGGGGCACCTGGGAAACTGACAATATTTCTAGCCCCAAGTCAGATTTCAAAATTAAATTTAAAAATCAGTTTGCTCTTGGAAAAACAGATTTCAGTGTAGAAGTCTGCTGGAGCAGCATTATTAACTGATGCATTTTGGGGAAAAAAACATGTTTTCCCATGACAGTATCCCTTTAAACTTATAATAAAAAATACATTAATTGTATTTGTATTGTAGCCAAGCATTTAAGAATATTATGGGATCAGTGTCGGACTGGCCAACCACGATACTAGGAAAACTCACGGTGGGCCCAGGTGTCAGTGGGCCCTTGTGCTGCTAAACATTTGGCCTATTTCATGGCCATTCCCTATTTCTATGAGAAGAAAGAGGCTAAATAGATGGAATAATTGATTATAGTATGTAAAGAAAAGAGACTAGGAGAATAGAGGTTGATTGAGGAGATGAAGAATAATAGTCCCGAGAGTGGCCCCTGGTCTAAGGTTTTATGGTGGGCCCCTAGTCTAAGGTTTTTGGGTGGGCCCCTGGTGTCCCAGTCCGACACTGCCCTGGCCTAAGGTTTTTTGGTGGGCCCCTGGTGTCCCAGTCCAACACTGTATGGGATTGAGATCCTGTCATAGTACGACAACTAAAACTGAGATGACAGATGTATTTGGCCAAGGCATCTTCCAAAAGTCACTGACACTGGTGATTGCGCCATTTTCCATTTTTCCACCTCGTATGAAGCTAACAATAAAGCAGAGGAGGTGGTATATTATATGTATTTATTTATTTGTGTAAATAGAAAATAAAAACATATAGCGTAATATCATGGTGAGGGTCATTATTGTCCGAAGTTCAAAAAGTTCTGCAATGAGAAAATCATGTGCTTCTTTGATTTATTTTATTAAAATTTGCAGGAAGTTATGCATGTGAAAATTAAGCTACACAAATGTCCTACAAGATTACGCCTATATTTTTGTGACAAACACAGGGATATTTGTATGATAATGGATCCTCTATTGTAATTTATAAAGTTATAATAAGTCACCATGGAGGTCATTGACCATATCAAGGTTCAATGGCAAAGGCTTGATGCTTTTATAAAGGTTACCACCGATCTTCAAGATGACTTCTACTCACCTTTTAAATTTTAAAAATCAGTTTGCTCTTTGCAAAACAGATGATTTCACTGCAAAAGTCTGCTGGAGCAGCACTATTAACTGATATTAACTGAAAAAACATGTTTTCCCGTGACACTATCCCTTTAAACTGATGAAACAAATAAATTAATTGTATTTGTATTGTAGCCAAGCATTTTAGAATAGTATGGGATTGACAACTACCCTGTCATAGTAGGGCAGCTAAAATTGAGATGACAGATGTAGTTGGCCAAGGCACCTTGCAAAAGTTACTGACACTGGTGATTGCTCCATTTTCCATTTTTCTACCTCGTATGAAGCTAACAATAAAGCAGAGGAGGTGGTATATTATATGTATTTGTTTATTTGTGTAAATAGAAAATAAAATTATATAGCGTAACCATGGTGAGATTCATTATTGTCCAAAGTTCAAAAAGTTCTGCAATGAGAAGATGATGTCCTGCTTTGATTTACTATGAGTTTGCATGAGATTGTGTATGTGAAAATGAAGCTATACAAATGTCCGACAAGATTACACCTATATTTTTGTGACAAACACAGGGATATTTGTATGATAATGTATCCTCTATTGTAATTTATAAGGTTATAATAAATCACCATGGAGGTCATTGACCATATAAAGGTTCAAGGGTAAAGGCTTGATGCTTTTATAAAGGTCACCACCGATCTTCAAGATGACTTCTACTCACCTTTTAAATTTTAGAAGGGGGGGGGGTACAGTTTTCTGTAAAATTTGCAGTTCACCCATACTAGTATCTGTCACCATTCTGTTAAAGCAGTGTACTGATTGCTATGGTGACAGCCAACACCATGGACCCACTATCAAAGCAGAGGCAAGAATCCATGCTGCTACCTATCTGTTTAGCATTGAAGCTCGTATGATAGAGCCCACAACTGTGTTCGGTGTTGGCTATGCCAGCTATGGTCCGAAAGAGAACTGATCAAGAGCCAGAGCTATTCAGAGCAGTTCTTCAGCATTGCTCTGGGGGCTGCTCTGTCAACTGTCTATAGCAGTACAGACAGGAATTAAAGGCTAACTAAGCCTTACACAACTGAATGTAAAATTGCTCAGGGTGCTTTTTTAAGTAATTTTGCCATTTATATTTTTTCAAGTTTCAGGGCTATATAAGTTTTTTTTTATTAACTGTCAACATAATGAACTTTGTAACAACGTCAGCACCTAGTGGTCAGTTGTAAATATACTGTCAGAGACCATCAAATAGATATAGATATGCTCATAAAATAATATTTATTGACTATGAGTAAAGAGTGAATCACCTTGTACCAAAATTTATAATTAAGTCTGCTCCATCTGTAGTTACCCAGTCTGTGATTGCCGGGAGACCCTTGATCCAAGAGTTTTCAGATCAATCTGTAGAACACTATTCCCTTCTCCTAGTGCAATAGACTGATTTATTGCTGTTGCTGTAAATATACATTGTTGGTGGATTTAATCATCTACTGATGGATCATTTTGCATTTCAAAAAACCTATGTTCCATTTCCCAGTCTGATAGTGAAACTCCAATACAAGACCATCCTGCCATTGTATCACTGTGATGGGTAGTTGGGATATGCCAGCCACCATCTCTATGTGACAAATAGAGGCCCATGTACCAGCCAACAGTCTCATTTTAGTAGTTTTGGAGATTTTTGAAACCATGAAAAAGCTTGTTTTGTGTAAAGCCATGAATGCCATGAAATTCAAATATGAATACACACATAAAAAACGCTGAATGTTACCCTAAAGGTTACAAAAACTTTGAAAGCTTTGAGTTTTTCTGGCAATTACAGGTATGGGATCCATTATCCAGAAACCCGTTATCCAGAAATCTCCAAATTACGAGAAGGCCATCTCCCATAGACAAATAATTTTCAAGTATTCTAGATAACAGGTCCCGTACCTGTAGTAATGGAAAAAAAATTAGAATACCTCTTAAAGCTTGAATGGCTTAAAAAAGGTCCAGGAGGATCAGAGCAGCTCCCATTGAGGCTCATTTATCAACACTGGGCAAATTTGCACCTGGGCAGTTACCTATAGCAACCAATCAATGATTAGCTTTTTAAAGCCAGCTGCAAGTAGAACTATGAATGCAGCAATCTGATTTACATCTCTCTATCCAACTATATCCTTCAATCTCTGCAGGTGGCAGTATGATATTGGCCATTTACAGTAGCAATGTGTGGGCTGGACCGAAATTCATGGGACCCACTGATTTGGGCTAAGAATTTGGCTACTACTTTGGATTCAGATGTCCTAGAGGAAAGGTACATATCTCACAGAATGCTCTGCAAACCTTAGCAGATTTAAAAAAGGTGCTTTTTTCAGTGTGGACGAAATTGTCCCGTGTCCTGTGAAATTCGCGAAACGGGCGAAAAATCAAATTTTGACACCAGCATCAATTAGAGGTAGTCAAAATTGACTCAGGCGACAATTCCGAAATTGATTTTCAGATTCATGTTTTTTGCAGCATCAGGGTATAATAAATCTCGACAAAATTTCAAGTTTTTTTTTCCTCTAAAAATTTGTGTTTTTTAGTGAGAAAAAACTCATTTTTTTGAGATTTTAAAATTTTAATAACTAATCCCCAAGATTATTCACAAAAAAAGTGCTATAGTTATTCCAAGAAACATTTCAATTCTACATCTAAACCCCTTTTTGATGTTCCTAATGTGTTTAGCGAGGCACATTTTAGTTACCTAGTGGTCTTCCCTCTATATTGCTTACCACAGGCAACCAAGAAAGTAAACAACATTCTTCATATTGCAATTTATATGCTGTTTAACAAGGTATTCTCTTCATGGCGGTTGGTAAAGGAAAGAAGTTGTTTTCTTCCCATGTTTGGTCTTACATGCAACACAGTTACAATATGAAAAACTAAATAGACCCTTTAACCAACTAGCATTTTTTGGTTCACAATCTTTAAAACTAGGTACTGTCTGATGTTCTCAGACCTCTTATACACTAGTTGATCCTATAACAGTATCTAGATCAGAATTTAAAATATCCCAATGTTTATTTGCTCCAGTTTCCTATGTTCAATACTATACTGTGTAATAAGTCTCACATAACCCGTTCTGCTTTTTGCCCTTTCCTATCTTACCCCACATAGCCACTTCTATCATGAAAGTCTATCCTCATTTTACTACCCTGAATGATCTCCTCATCGAAGCCCCTTACACATAATTTGTGGGTCAGATTATTACATGCACTTACATAATCTGTCTGCCCTGTGCTGTTTCTTTTAATTTGACCAAATTGGCCTGCAAAAATCAAGTTGTCTTTTTTAAACCAAAAATGTGAGTTTTGGATGAAAAAATCAACTGGAAAACTTGAATTCTTGTGAAAAATACGACTCGAACCTTAATAAATAAGCCCCTAAATGTGCAGCATTTGTTTTTAGATGGGGTCAGTGAAAGGGTGCCTGAAAAGCCTGAAAGGGTCAGAAGAAGAAGGTAAATAATTGAAAAACTATAAAAACTAAAAAATGAGAGCCATTTGAAATGTTGCTAGAAATTAGCCATTCTATAACATATTAAACATTAACTTAAAGGTCACCATCCCCTTAATTAAAGGGATACTGTCATGGGAAATTTTCAAAATGAATCAGCGCTGCTCCAGCAGAATTCTGCACTGAAATCCATTTCTCAAAAGAGCAAACAGATTTTTTTATATTCAATTTTGAAATCTGACATGGGGCTAGACATTTTGTAAATTTCCCAGCTGCCCTGGTCATGTAACTTGTGCCTGCACTTCAGGAGAGAAATGCTTTCTGGCAGACTGCTGTTTTTCCTTCTCAATGTAACTGAATGTGTCTCAGTGAGACATGGGTTTTTACTATTGAGTATTGTTCTTAGATCTACCAGGCAGCTGTTATCTTGTGTTAGAGAGCTGTTATCTGGTTACCTTCCCATTGTTCTGTTGTTTGGCTGCTGGGGGGGGGGAAGGAGGGGGGTGATATCACTCCGACTTGCATTACAGCAGTAAAGAGTGATTGAAGTTTATCAGTCACATGACTTGGGGCAGCTGGGAAATTGACAATATGTCTAGCCCCATGTCAGATTTCAAAATTGAATATAAAAAAGTCTGTTTGCTCTTTTGAGAAATGGATTTCAGTGTAGAATTCTGCTGGAGCAGCACTATTAACTGATTCATTTTGAAATTTTTTTTTTTCCCATGACAGTATCCCTTTAACCACCTTTGATAACTGAGGAGCAACAGTTATGCCCTAAATATGGAAAAGTCCCATAATATGGTTTGCCAAGAAATTTAGGTTTCTGAAGGACAAAGTAAGCGTGTGGCCTATTTTTTAACAAAAGGGGCTGAGTAAATAGCTGGCTAAACTGCCTATCTGCTTGTATTAGAGGCCAGTATTTACTAAGTGCCTTCTGCATCCTTCCACTATGCTTGTTGAATGTTGAGACAATGGTAAGTTTCTGATTCTTTGATAGTTTCTGATTCTTATTAGGGAATGTAAGACTACTGAAACTTTTTGCGTGTTATAGATTCTTCTTATCTACAGTTTTCCCGTAGAACATTCCATAATTCCCACAAATTATTCCAGGCTATTCCTAACCTGGCATAGCCATGATATTCCTCAGGCCCTGGCTCATTCCCCAGGCATTCTGAGGAAGAATCAATCACTGCAGGGACCAATTTGTAAGGCAGTCTAATCCCACACCTCTTATTCTGGGCTGGTGCTCCCCTTTAGAAAGTACCAAACCAAGGTACTTCCATGCTGAGCAGGATTTTTCCATCTTGACCCAGGATCCCAGAAGTTCATGATTGGTACAAAGCAAAGGTTCTCTTCTTGCTGTAAGGATATGTCTGCCCCTTTTCAAGATGGTGCCTCCAGCTTCGTGACCAGCACCACGTCATACGCAGGCGCCCGTTTTCGTCGCGGTTACGTCCGTCGCGGGCGCCTCGCGGGCGCTCAGTTTCGACGCGTGCGTCGCGGTCGCTCTGCGGGCGTCACGCCGGCGTCCTGACGCTGGCGCTTTTTCGCGCCCTTTTCGACGCCGGCGCTATAGGTTAAAAGGTCACCTTGAACTTTGTTGCATTGCGAAGTGATCATCGCTCCTGTGTTGATTCCTAAGATATTTTCTTCAAACTTGATTTCTGTGATTCGACTCGGCCTGTTTTGACTTCTGCTGTTTGCTGCCTGCATTGACCTTGGACTCGTCTTGACCATTCTTCTGATCATCCCTGCCTGCTTTGACGTTTTGGATTTTCGGCACTCCTGCCCACTCCGCTACTGAGGTACAGTCCTGTTCCCATTTCCAGTGACTGTTACTTTCGGAGGGAGGCGTAGGTGAGGTCAGTTTTCATCAAAAACCTCTTCCATTCGGTGAGTTCTGATAGTATCACTTCGCCAAAAAGATGGAAGAGTCCGAAACTGATTCCGCCATGGATCGCCTTACTCAGCAATTGGCAGCCCTCACCCAGGTGGTTCAAGATCTCCAAGGGGGTTATCAGCAAATCCAAACCCAACTCCAGAATTTGCCTGGTCCCTCTGTTTCACCTGCTGTTGCAGCTGCTCCTCCTGAGTTTTTTGGAGCCGCGGCGGCTGTTCCTGTCATAGCTGCACCTCCTCCTGCTTCTTCGCCTGTCAAGATTAAATTGGCTACACCTGAACGATTCTCTGGAAATCGTAAAAAATTTCGGTCCTTTGTAAACAGCTGCAAATTGGAGTTCCTGTTGAACCCACATATCTATTCCGCTGAACAATCCAAGGTGGGATTCCTCATCTCCTTCCTCTCTGATGAACCTCAGACCTGGGCACACCGCCTGCTTGAGCAACATAGTCCGTTGTTGGGGAACTTCAACGACTTCGCATCAGCCATGGCCCAGCTCTATGATGATCCTAAGAGAGAGGTAACTGCAGAGGCCGGTTTGAGAGGTCTAACCCAAGGGAAAAGACCAGTGGAAGACTATATTACAGACTTTCGTAATTATGCTGCTGATACCCGTTGGGGTCCCATTGCCCTCAAACACCAGTTCCGCATTGGTCTCTCAGAGGCCATAAAAGATGAACTATCTCGTGTGGAGCCACCTGATGAATTGGAGCCCTTCATTAGACTTGTTATCCAGATTGATCGACGTATCAAGGAGAGACGTCTGGAGAGGGCTGGAGCCTTTTCCCCCAGTTGGCTTGTTCCTAAGGCCTTACCTCCTGTCAAGTCCGTACCCACATCTTTTGCAACTTCCACGGACCCAGAGCCAATGCAGATCAGTCTCATTCGTCCTCCCCTATCCACTGAGGAGAGACTCCGAAGACGGCGCCTAAACCTGTGCATGTATTGTGGAGCTGCGGGTCATCTCCTGCTTACCTGCCCACTCAAGCCTGCCAGTAAGATGGTTAAACCTGTTCTTATAAAGACTGGTGCTAATAATGGTCAATCTCTTATCTCCATTAATGTTGTTTTACAGTGGTCAAAGGGAAGTCTCCAGATTCCAGCTCTAATTGATTCCGGAGCGTGCGGATGTTTCATTGACCAAGACCTGGTTGTTCGGCATCGCATTCCTTTGTTACCTAAGACTAACCCATTGGTGGTGAGATTGGCTGATGGCTCGAACATTTCTTCTGGTCCTGTGTTGCATGAAACTGTTCTCCTGTCAATAAAAATTCAACAGCATACTGAGTCCCTGTCCTTTGATGTTGTTTCTTCCCCATTATATCCTGTGATTCTAGGATACCCGTGGCTTCGAGTTCACAACCCAATTATTGATTGGCACACTAAGCAAGTCAAGTTTTCTTCCAATTTCTGTTCTCAGCATCTTCCGTGTAAAACTTCCTTACATATGGTGTCTCAGGATGCTTGATCGTCACTGGTTCCTGAACCTTATCATGAATTCCTTGACGTGTTTGATGCAAAGGCAGCGGATATTCTTCCGCCCCATCGGATCTACGACTGCCCAATTGACTTATTACCTGGAGCAGCTATTCCTTTCGGTAGAATCTACCCCCTATCTGAGCCTGAGCTCAAAGTTCTTAAAGATTACATTGATGAGAACTTAAAGAAGGGATTCATTCGTTCTTCCACGTCGCCTGCTGGGGCTGGCATATTCTTTGTGGAAAAGAAGGATCGTTCTTTGCGACCTTGTATTGATTACAGGGACTTGAATAAAGTTACAATCAAAAATCGATATCCTCTGCCCCTAATTCCAGAACTCTTTCAAAGGCTTCGTTCAGCATGTATTTTTACCAAATGAAATAATTTCTGACCGAGGGTCACAATTTACTTCCAAATTCTGGAAATCTCTTTGCCAAGGTCTTCATATCCAGCTTTCTTTATCTTCTGCTTTTCATCCCCAAACCAATGGGCAGACTGAAAGAACCAATCAAACCTTAGAACAGTATATTCGGTGTTTTACTTCTTTCTCACAGGATGATTGGGCTTCATTATTACCGTTAGCAGAATTCTCATATAACAATGCAGTTCATGATTCAACTAAACAGTCTCCATACTTTGCAAACTTTGGGTTTCATCCTACGTCCCTTCCAGGTATTACTGAAGTTCCGGTTCCAGCTTCTCAAGAGAGACTTTTGTTTCTGAAACACAATTTTGAAATCCTTCAACAAAATATTCAAGATGCGCAACGGTCTTTTAAAAAATTTTCGGACAGAAGGCGCTTGAAGAATTCTAATTTTCAGGTCGGTGATTTGGTGTGGCTCTCTACACGTAACTTGAAATTATCTTGTCCGTCTAAAAAATTAGGACAGAAGTTCCTGGGTCCTTTTTCTGTTATTAAACAAATTAACCCAGTTGCTTTTAAATTACAATTACCTGCCAAATACAAGATCCATCCTGTATTCCATGTTTCTTTACTGAAGAAATTTATTAAGAATGTGTTTCCTAATCGGGTGAGACAACCACCGAAACCTTCAATTGTCCAAGGAGTTCAAGAATTTGTGGTTCAAAAGATTTTGGACTCTAGGATCTATAGAGGCCAACTTCAGTATCTGATCCAATGGAAAGGATATCCACCTGAAGATAACTCCTGGGAACCAATTAACAATGTCCATGCTCCTCGGTTGATCAAGACTTTTCACCTTAGATTTCCAAGTAAACCTAATCTTCAGGTCGTCCAGAGGCCGCCCGTCGAGGGGGGGCAATGTAAGGATATGTCTGCCCCTTTTCAAGATGGTGCCTCCAGTTTCGTGACCAGCACCACGTCATACGCAGGCGCCCATTTTCGTCGCGGTTACGTCCGTCGCGGGCGCCTCGCGGGCGCTCAGTTTCGACGCGGTCGCGTGCGTCGCGGTCGCGTGCGTCGCGGTCGCTCTGCGGGCGTCACGCCGGCGTCCTGACGCTGGCGCTTTTTCGCGCCCTTTTCGACGCCGGCGCTATAGGTTAAAAGGTCACCTTGAACTTTGTTGCATTGCGAAGTGATCATCGCTCCTGTGTTGATTCCTAAGCTATTTTCTTCAAACTTGATTCCTGTGATTCGACTCGGCCTGTTTTGACTTCTGCTGTTTGCTGCCTGCATTGACCTTGGACTCGTCTTGACCATTCTTCTGATCATCCCTGCCTGCTTTGACGTTTTGGATTTTCAGCACTCCTGCCCACTCCGCTACTGAGGTACAGTCCTGTTCCCATTTCCAGTGACTGTTACTTTCGGAGGGAGGCGTGGGTGAGGTCAGTTTTCATCAAAAACCTCTTCCATTCGGTGAGTTCTGATACTTGCCTCATTTCAAAAATGGTGCTGGGGAGCAAGTTTACTAATATACAATATGTGCTAAAATGCAAAAAATCTGAAAATGATTGTTCTTCCTTTCCCTTTGCCTGAATCTGACCAGCCAGTGGGTGAGTCACTGAGAGAGCAATTGATTAATGGCCTGTGGCTAAGTTGTTGTGACAGAGCAATGGAAAAGCCATAACTTACATTAGAATTCGATGTGCTCATGAACAAAGTCCATTTATTGCATTTCTTATTGGGGGTTACAAATAAATATAACAACGAGCAGATATTCAGGTTCTCTGTTTGGTTATAATTAAGGCTGGGATTTATCTTTTAAAGAAAATTAGTTTGATCCAGATTAGAGACATATTTATCAAATCTGCACTGGTTCCCATAACACAGACTCCAAAAGCTGGTGCACATCAAGAGCAAGTGGCTCCACATCAGTAGGACATATCTTGGATTTGACATTGACTTCTTTTCGGTCTGTTGCCCTACAACAATTATAAGATGAGTAATGGGGTCTCACTGAAAGTTATGGTAGCCCCTGGATTTCCCAGTGACATTTGCTGCACTTGCGTGTGATTCATCCAAAAATACTAATGGGGCACATTGCTGTCTGGCTCCAAACCAAGGAACCGATTTGGACACAAGAAAGTGAGATTCTCTAGGCAGAACAATTCTATTTTTAATAGTTATCTTTAAAATGAAATGTATTGATTTCTCATTTAAACATACAACTTGCTCTGGGGGCCATGAAAAGGAGTTTTAAAAATGTAATTGTTCATCGTTTGGTATCATGTATAACTTGAGGATTTACATATTACATATACAGGCAATTACTTCAATATATCTATGCAATGCACACTTTCCCATATGTAGTCATGAAAATATCTCTCTTATAACTCTCTTCTACCGGTAATTCACTTTCACCCACTCTTTTCAGCTTCACCCCTAATTGACTATGGATCTTGTGCCCTCTGTAAGTGCTATTATGTCCCAGTTATACCAAACTTATCAACCATATCATGTTTCAGTGTCCATTCTATATGCATATCTTTATATGATGGGGGTTCTTCGCTATCAGTCCGCTGGTTGGTGTCAGAATATGATTGTCCATTGTTTGTTGTAGTGATGAGAGAACTTTGTTGTCATGCATTAGTTTGTACTTCAATGCATTTGAAGTTAGAAGAAATGCCCATTGATAATGCATTTGGAGTGAGGAAAAATGTCGCCCATATATTTTTTTTACAAAAAACGACACAATAAAGTTGCCACAACAAAAAAGCCGCCCATATACAAAAAAGTTGCCCACAGACAATGCATTCATGAATAATGCATTTCTTAAATTTTTTGCTGTTTGGCGAATTTTCCAGCAGTTTCATGAATTTTCACCAGTGTCGGACTGGGATACCAGGGGCCCACCTGAGGGCCCACTTTCCAAACTACTATACCTCCTCTCCTCATTCAACGTCTTTATTCTCCTAGTCTCTTTTCTCTGCATACTATACTATATTCTTCCATTATTAAGCCTCTTTGTTCTCATAAAGAAATAAGGAATGACCATGAAATAGGCCAAATGGTTAGAAGCAAGAGGCCCACTGACCCCTGGGCCCACCGGGAGTGTCCCTGGTATCCCGGTGGGCCAGTCCGACACTGCTTTTCACAAATCACTAGTATTTGTGGGGGATTTTTTAATTTGGGAGCTTTATTTCTCAAAATGAATCTCATAGGGTCTAGTTATACTGTAGACATAGCCACTCTCTCCACCCATCCCAATATCTGGTTAATTTTCAACATCCCCCAAAACATGTGTAATAATGAGCCCTCTTATTAATATCAATATATTAGGGAACAGATACGCCAATGAAGAAACTATGTTATAACATGTTTCTAGCTGTGGGCTCTTTCTCAAATTTTCCTCTCATCTCCAATTGTTCCTCTCATCTCCAACATGCAGAACCTGATATATCCAGAAACAACAGGGAGGTATGATACTACTAATAGTTTTATTTTATGGCAGCACAGCTTGACATTATCCTAAATGCTCTCCCAAGGGGGAGGGTGCCAATACATTTTCCCCAAAATCTCTTCCCAGTGGGTCATATATATATGGTGCTGTTGTATGACATCTTTCCTGTTAATAACCATATACCATTATAAACCACTCAAAAAGTTCTCTATACTACCAATTTTTTCCATCTTTCTTAAACAGGGAGAGAAGCTGGGTTATCTTAGAAGTTGCCAATATTTCCCTATAAACTGGAGACATTCCTGGAGGAAGTCTGGATTTTGGAGCAGTGGGATTAGTGGAGATTCCTTGAGGATAAATCCCAGATCACCTTATTCCAGTTTTTAGTATTTATCTACATCAACATAATTCCTCTCTTCACAATTTCATTAAATGTTTTAGAAAATAATGTCCTTTGTGTTGTGATATCAAAGTTATCACCCCCCCCCTAATTTCCAGGGAAAAGGTCACTCTTAGTTTCAGCGCCAATAACTTCATCAATCTTTGTTTTTTTCTGCTTGCAAAAAAGTAAAAATGTTTGGTAGCTTAAAGCCGCCAAACTTTATTCTTTTTTTAAACCGTCATGGTAAAAAAAGAGAGTTAATGAATTTAATGGCCCAAAACCCAGAGTGAGATCATTAACTCACACAGTTTCCTTAAAGATTGCTTGAGTCCAAAAGATCAAGTAATCCTAAATAGGCCCTTAATGTGTCACTGTCAGACCCTTTCCTAACAATTTATTTTTTTCTCTCCCCCTTATCAACCTAACAGTGGCTACTTTTAGGGCAGAGACACAAGTGGAGATTTGGTGAGGTTAGTCACCCGGCGACAAATCGCCTCTTCTTCGGGCCACTTATCTCCCCGAACTGCCTTCCCGCCGGCTAGAATCTAAATCGCCGTCAGGATGGCACTCAGAGCACTTTGTTTTCCTAAGTTGCCCAAAGTTGCGAGGAAGCTTCGGATGACTTCGGAAAACGAAGTGCTCTGAGTGCCATCCCGATGGCAATTTAGATTCTAGCCGACAGGAAGGCAGTTCGGAGAGATTTGTTGCCCGAAGAAGAGGTGATTTGTCGCTGGGTGACTAAATCTCCCCAAATCTCCATGTGTCTCTCTGCCCTTAGAGAATAATGCATCTGTTTGTCTTTGTTGAACCAGCCAACGATCTTTTAGTGTCACTTTCAGAGATAATATCTCAAGCTCTTGCACAACTTTGCTCTATACAAGCTTAAATGCAGTATGTAATGGATAAATTACAGCTCTTGTTGCATAACAACCAACAAGAATTATGACAGGACGATAAAAGTTGTCATTAAAACTTCATAGAAAATGAAATTATTCATTGTTATGTCAAATGGTTTCCAATAGAAATCTACTTGTTAGGCTTGTCTCAATCAATTCTAAGGATTTTTCCTGCTTGGTCGAATAGAGAGTGTCTAAAGGGTCAGTGTCAGACCAGAACAATCACAGATGAAGCGACGCTAGGGAAGAGGAGGCACTGTCCAAATGGATGAGTTTCTCACTAATTTTACAGAAGATTCTTGCTTACAGGACTTTTTCCGCATTTATTTATTTTTCTTAGATTTATACTCCAGGTAATGATTCATTTAATAGTTTTTTATTGTTTATTTTCTCTCTGTGTTGTTATTAGATCATGTTTATTTTATTTTGACACTTCTCATACATACTGTGCTTATACATATTCTCTGTACATCGTACAAAGCTGAGCCCCTTGAATAATGCAACAGAGTTAGACAGCAGGGATGTCAACAAGAAGCCAATAGCATTTAGCAAATGGAATTTCTTTGTCTGGGTGAAAAATGGTATTAATCATATATGGCTGGATATATCTGCTTTTTGGAGGAGTGAGCTTATAGAGAACTTATATACTATACTCTCTGAAGGTTCTGCCCTAGCTGGTATTGAACCTAGGACTATAGATAGATACATATACAAGCAGAGATTAAGTATTTGGATAGATACAGTAGATAAAACAACAGATTATGATGAAGAATTATGGGGTTTCTGTTGACTGCTTCTATGATTCCCCACATAACCTTCAATGTCTGACTTCCTGGTGGGGACAAAGACAAAAGGTCCTCTGCATTTAACCCATTATAAGGACATTGAGACATTTTGTGCCTTAAGCTACTGTACTAAAAATGCAAAAAGGGATTGTTTGTATATATATTTATATACATATATTTAAACTGGCCAACTATGTCAAAGTTGTCACCTGGTCTGGCCAGTTCTACACTCACTCAAGGGGATTAATATATTGATAATGGGTTCAGAGCAGAAGACCTTTTTGGTGGAGAGCTAGACCAAATTCATGTATACTGGAAGCCAGGACTAAATTGGACTCTCCTGCTAGGCAGTTACTGCCTAAGATCCAGACACCAGCAGCCAAACATGGCAGCCTCAAACCCCATTATGCAATTGCATTAACAGACCAGGGGAGGTGGAGTCTTGTTGGGGTTTTGTGTGTCACACATTAATTTGAAACATTTGTAACATCTTGCAAAAGAGCCTGGCACTGGGCTCCATAGATACAGCATATATGGTGTCCCTTTGAATACCTCTCATGGCTTTCATGAGGAAGGTATAGTGTTAATTAATAATTACATTCAATAACAGAAATAAAGAGAAGTACATTGGGTTCGTGATTTTTTTAAGCATATCTGATTCTATTTACAGGACTGCAAGGAATGGATTCCACCATACGCATCCCCGTGGTACTATTTTTCTTTATAGTTATATTTGTGACTGGAGTTCCATCCAACATCCTGGCTTTATATACTTTCCTTGTCAAGGTGCGTCAGAAACCTACCCCAGTAGGAATCCTTCTCCTCAACCTTACGATCTCTGATCTTCTTCTCCTGTGTCTCCTCCCTTTCAAGATGGTTGAAGCTGCCTCTGATATGCACTGGCCAATGCCTTTTATTTTATGCCCCATTGTAGCCATGGCATGTTTCTGCAGCATATATCTTAGTGTCCTCTTTCTAACTGCAGTGAGTGTGGAACGGTATCTGGGGGTCACCTTCCCCATCAAGTTCAAAGTCAACAGAAACACTAGCTACACTGTTGGCGCTTGTTGTTTAATTTGGATTTGTACAGCTTTCCAAGGAAGCATCTTATTCTTTGACCTGGAATTCTTACCCAGTAATGACACAAGTGAGGGCACCTGCAATATAAACTTCTCTGAGGAGCAACTCTACATTATTCTGCCATATCGACTAGAATGCTTTATTGTCCTCTTCTGCATTCCATTCCTCATAACCACTTTTTGCTACGTTAACTTCGTCAGGGTGTTGATGTCCATGCCAAACATTGGTAGAAGGAAGAAATACAGGGCTATAGGGTTGGCTGTGGCAACTCTGTGCAATTTTGTAATTTGCTTTGCCCCCTTTAACATTTCTCATATCATAGGATTCATCCAGAGACAGAGTCCATATTGGAAGGTCTATACTTTACTGCTGAGCTCACTCAATGCAAGTCTTGATCCCATTGTGTTTTATTACTCTTCCAATGCTGTGCAGAGAGCCTTTGCCAACTGTGCCAGAGGCATCAGAATGAAGCTAACTGCCTTGTGTGCCAGTGCAAATTGCTCAGCACGTGACCAGTATGATATTGGGGTGTAAAGGAAGGGAGAGCTCAATATTTAACAATGACAAAAAAATTGTAATAATAGCTTAGTTAAAAGCTGTGATTTTAGAGGAGGAACCAAAGGAAAATCAAGAAATTTGTCATCTTTACCACCACCACCAAGTTTAAAGGGGATATCTAACCCAAAATAGCTTGCATAATGAAAGGAAATTTAATACAGGTGTGAGAACTGTTATCCAGAATGCTTGGGAACTGGGGTTTTCCGGATAACGGATTTTTCCATAATTTGGATCATCATACCTTGAGTCTGCTAGAAAATCATGTAAACATTAAATAAACCCAATGGGCTGGTTTTGCTTCCAATAAGGATAATTATATCTTATCTGGGATCAAGTTCAAGGTACTGTTTTATTATTACAGAGAAAAAGGAAATAATTTAAAAAAATTTAAGTCTATGGGAAACAGCCTCTCCATAATTCAGAGCTTTCTGGATATCCCATACCTGTATCAGGTAAGCAGGTGCTTTATTGAGTGTGATTGGTCTGACCCTCCTATAAAATCAAACTGTTGTGGTTTGATAGGTAGGTAAATAGAAAGAGATAGGGTCGGACTGGGCCAGATCCACTCCCTGTCAAGATTTGTGCAGCGTGGGGATTGCATCTGTTGGATTGGTAAGGTATGCAGAGGGGTTAGAGCGGAGGCCCAAATGGTTTGCGGTTGGGACAGAGACTCATTGCGCCCACAATTAGGAGGGTATTTGGGGGAGGGGGTGTGTTGTGGAGCTGGAAAGGGATCTGCAAGAGGGTAGCACATAGTGTTATTACAATGGGAAAGAAAATATGTTAACAAAAATGTAAGGAAAAAAGGAATGCAAAGAAAATTGCAATATTTACACATATAGCAGAATCTCCATACTATATATCATTATGTAACTTCATATATGAATTAACCTTAGAAATAAATATTTGTGGTCCCTATAATGATGTTTAGTTCTATTTTCCACTGGAGGGCAGTACAACACAGTGTATCCCTGTTGTCTCTTCCGTGATGTTGGACACAATGCTCAGGGCACTATATTCCAGGCAACTGGCATATGGGGAAATGATTCTCAAGGCATTATTATTATTATTATTATTAATATTATTATTATTAAGCTGCTACTGTATAGAAGCATCATCAAATATTTAATAATGTGAAGTGTTATATTTGTTTGTATTTGACCATATTATTATTATGTGAAGTTCCAGTTATAGTTTTGGAAATATTTTAAAAAGGCAATTGTGGTTATGCACTATGTCAGTACTTTCATCAGCTGGCATTGTTGGCGTGATTTTAAGCAGTTTATTGGATCATTTCCTGCACTGCTGTGTTGTCTTTACTACTCATCAATGAGTCTCCCTCCCACCCCCAACAAACCTAGTGAGCAAAAAAACATTGGGGCTTATATGCCAATGTAACCCCCCTGTGCCAAAAGGTTATACATCACATATTCCTTACAAATGCAGGTCCTGAGTCCCAGTTGGTAAGTTAAAGAGTCCTGGGAAGAGGCAGAGCCTCCACCTAATGGGATCCGGGAATACACCTACTGGTGGCTCCATTAGGAAACATTCAAACACACACTTTATTGTGTAACAAATATAACTTTATGCAAAATTTTAAAGGCAAAGTAAATCTTAATTTATATCAACATAAATGACACACTAACCTGGGAATCTGTGGCAGTCCATTCTGGCACCTCCTTGCCAGGCAAAGTCCCACACTACACCCTTTGGCAGACAAAGAGTCTCAGTCCCTTTTCCCTAAAAAGTACCAGTGTCCCCAGGTAGTGCTACCTGTCCAAATACCTTTCCCGCTGGACGCTTCCACATGGCAGGCACACAAAAAGCCTATATCATAACAGGAGACACTCTATATCCTTTTCTTTTTCTACCCTTCCTTGGGCACAACTCACCCTGTGGATTCACTCAGATGGGCAGAGCTGGAACAGGCATCCACAGCGATGACATCCTCAAAAGCTCCAGGCTCTCCTAGCCAAGCACAGGGTATTGATCACAACACTATCAACAGTGTGAGCACAATAAACCCTCTTTATTCCTTACAGCACAGCTCCCAGCACTCTCCATAGCGCGAGCACACAAGATGTCCATCCAAGCTCCAAACCGGCATGGTTGAGCTTACCAGGAGAACCCTGGATCAACCCGCAGGGCTATCAAACTCCTTTTGGCCCCTTACATCTTTGCAGCAGTTCTGTCCACCCTCTATCAGTGAAAACTAAAGCAGCAATCCTCCTGTGAGCACATGGCTCTCCTATATATTCAAAGTGATGCAGTAGTGACACTTTGTGACACTTCTGGTATCTGCCAGACATGCTGCACAGGGACAAGGGATCCTGCCCCTCCCAAGACTCTAGGAGACCCTATAGCTGCACAGGCAGGGAATTTCCACCATGTGTTTTAAATTTTCAGGAACAGATGGTTAATTCCACAGGAGGATTTCTGCTTTTAGTACCCTGAGCACTAAAGCATAGAAATGCTGTTTGTATTTTATACACAGAACTTACTGTACCAGATCAAAGATTCAATAACCCTATACCAGTAATGATCCAGGCCTTCAAAGTTGTCCACAGGAGGTCGCCATCTTGGATCTTGCTAGGCCATCTATTGAGATACTGCACATGCTCAGTGTGCTCTGGACTGCAGGGATTGTTAAAAATCAAAAAATGAGGTTCATCTAAAAATTTGATGTTATGGGATTACTTTTCAAATTCTGATGCTGAATGCACTGATTTCAACTCTGATGTAATGAGAATCTGAATTAATTACTATTTAGTAGTGAGTTGCGTTTGATACACATACAGTATATTGTGAGTGGGTCACTAAGCTCAGTTAAGTGACAGTGGCCCAGAACACATGCTGGGAATCTTCCCTCCTACAAGGCTGGGATGACTCTGGGCCGATACATAAACTCAAAACATAGAAGTACCATTTAGGATTAAAATCAGTATGTTTTAACCTTAATGTGGCTTTTTTACCATAATTTCAGGGTAAATGTGGTAGCATAGGGAATTACACTATAGTGAAGTAAATGAAATTGTTTGTGCATCACAAACAAGTTTGCATGTGATCTCTGTGTGCTTATTGATGAAATCTTCTGTCGGAGTTACATTCAGGTTACTCCAAGGTTCCACAGCATCAATAGGAACACTTTTGTAAAATTTAACAACAGACATAGGATGGATCCATTGGTGTTTGGTGCAACTGCATGAGTTCATATTTAGCAAAAGGACCATACAACACATGGACTGCTCCTTGTACTACTCAACTCCCGTCTTGGCTTGACTTCTCCACCTGCCTCAGTGGTTAATTCTGCTGAAGAGATGATGGAGATATTGATGGTGTTCTGTTTGGATTCCAGTTTCCTGGTTCTTACACCAGCAACCTGGTTTCTCTTTCATGTCTCTGCTTTATGGGCTGTTTGTTGAGGGAGCAATATCCGCTAACCTTTTACTTAATACTCTTGGATTTAATATTAATGAACAAGGGTTTTCCAATAATAAACCTCAACAGGATCCTCATTACTCCAGAGATAGAACTAGTAATAACCACCATACTTGCATCCTAGCTCCTTAATGTAACACGGGTGGATACACAAGTGTCTCATTGTTGTTTTCTTCAAACAAATAGTTCCCCATTCCACTCCAAAAACAAAGTGTGTATATATATTCTAATTAAAATGTTAATAATGGTGTGATGCAACAAAAATGCAAACTTTACAACAGAGGTTTAATTTATCAAGATTAGAACGGTCACAAAACTTTAGCCATTTGCAGTTGTTGCACAAATGGGCACCATTCAGTTAAGGTACCTTCATCTAAAGCTGCTGCTTTCAGTTGTGCATTCTGATGCAAAGCACCAATGCACCCCACCAGTCTGTTCAGATGAATCACACACAGCGCACCAACTGATGATGAGGGACTCTGGAGATAACGCAACCTCAAAGGCGTGGTCACTTTAAGGTCTCACATAGGCGCCATGAACTTTTCGGCTCAGACTGTCTCTGATTTGTTTCAAAGGACACACGCAGTGTCAGACTGGGACACCAGGGGCCCACCCAAAAACCTTAGACCAGGGGCCCACTTTCAGAACTAATATTCTTTATCTCCTCAATCAACCTCTATTCTGCTAGTTTGTTTTTTTTTACATACTATAATCTTATTATTATTACATCTATTTAGCCTCTTTGTTCTCATAGAATAGGGAAAGGCCATGGAATATGCCAAAAGTTTAGCAGCATGAGGGACCACTGACACCTTGGCAACTGGGAGTTTTCCTGGTATCCGGGTGGGCCAGTCCGACACTGGACACACACAATTGTGGGTGTGTTTTATTGCACTGGCCACAGTTGTGTCTGCCTCAGTTGTGCCCAGTGCATCAAAATGGATACAACAATGCTTGTGTTTGTAATGTACACGTTAGATGTAAGTTGCATTTTAAGAGCAGAGGTTGTGTCATTTACAGAGTACACATCTGACACAACTGGACACAAGTCTAGTAAACCTACTGGCACAACCTGCTGTGGGAACCATGGAGCTTCTGCCAGGTCCAGAGGGATTCCTCAGTAGGCCCAGTTGTGCACCATACATCAGAAGAGGCAACATGGATATACTATGTTAACGTGCAACCGCATGTTTGGATACAAGTATCTTAATGATTAAAGTCAATTTGTGCTCCCATTGTGTCTATTTTTGGGGTTATAAAAAGACACATGTCCTCTAAATTCAACCTTTTTACCTCAATGAAACCTGTAAACACATCAGGAAAAGATTCCCACAACTTCACAGCTCTTGTGGCAGTTGAAAGGACCTACGGGTAAATAACGCATTAGGGAGTTTATAATTCTACATAGTTATCATGTCACCCCTTAAGCGCCTCTTCTTCAGTGTGAACATCCCCAATTTGGCCAGTCTTTCCTCATAGCTAAGATTTTCCATACCTTTTACCAGCTTAGTTGCCCTTCTCTGTACCCTCTCTAATACAATAATGTCCTGACCGATGGAGACCAAAACTGTACGGCATATTATAAATGGGGCCTTACCAGTGCTTTGTGCTCCTCCATCAATTTATACCTCTATCTGATGGCGTTCTTGGCCCTTCCTGCTGCTGATTGGCATTGCTTGAAACAGTTTGTTATCCACAAATACCCCCAGGTCCTTCTCCTTTAAGGATTTGCCTAACCCAGTCCCATTAAGGGTATAAGTGGCTATATATTATAAAAGAGGAGGTGCTTAATCTTACATTTATCAACATCCTTAGCGTTCGACGGGACGATATATCTTTTCTTAGGTAAATTAAATTCCTTCATTGAAGTGACCTGAGTTTCAAGCTGGGGCCCTTCTTTGCTTCTTGTGCATTGTTTGTATTTCGGTTCAAGAAGTAAAAATCTTTTCTGGCTCCTGGAAGGAAACCACAAATAAAATAAAGGCTACAGCTCAATGGAAAATAGTCAGACGCCATCCTTATCTACATGAGACTAAAAGCTCATTTATAATAAATTTTCCACATAGGACTTTTAAGTCTGTTTCTGTGATGGTTGCTACTTTTTGTAAGAGGTGGAGGCAAATTTCTCCCATAATGCAACATAACACACTCACTCACACACTGAATGGACTTTGATCTCATTCAGCAGAATGCATGCAGAGAAGATTGTTGTGAGGTTAGTATCAACTGTAAAAGAAGTAAGGACTCATTTATCAATGGTACAGGTGTCAGTGGTGGAGACCCATAGAGGCCATCAATCAAGCACTTGTGCCCATAGAAGCTGTAGGTGCAACTGGGCTCTTCATCTTGTCTAGCCCTGTACTTATCTCCTGCTATAAGACTCCCCAGTGCTCATCAGCTTGCACATTCTAAATGAAACTAAAGATGGCCATACACATGCAGATTATAGCCTATGTCAGACGAACGATTGTCCATCTTCCAACCTGCAACTAACCATTCAGATTAATATGCATGCAGAGATATTATTGGTAGCCAATCCAAATCTTTTAACCTGTCCTGAATGAGCAATTGCCATGGTATGAAAAATGTTAGGACAATCCACACACAGGCCGAAATTTGTGTGAACCTTTGTTTTGTACAACAGTATCTTTGCGTCTATGGCCAGCTTAAAGCTAGAAGGTGTTCTGGGTATGCCCATCTGCTGCCTCCTGTCATTGACCGAAATAACAGGCAGTTTTTTTAGTCCAAAAATGCTCATTTGTACATATAAGGGATGAAGACCTCCTGTTGCAAACAGTGACGATAAACACAAGGGGGGAAGGTAGGTATTTCCTACAGAGAAATGCCAGGGGGATATTTACTTAAACTTGCATTTCTCTAATTTTTTTATAAAAACAAAATCGACCTAACTCCCATCCCCAAATTGAACTCATTTATTAAAAGATCAGCTTGAAAAAGTCAGTGCAAAAAAACATCATGACAAAATAGCGTGTCAATTTGAATCGTGCAACTTTTTGCTGCAAAAATGTGATTTTATCGAATTGTCCCACTACAACTAAATTTTTCGGATTATTGGACAAAAACCAGAGTGGATCACGATGTCAAGAAACAACTTTAGGGACATGTGCCATTGAATTCTACATGGCCTAGGTTTTAGCTGGAGTATTTTCAGATTCGGATTTTTAGCAGCTGTGGGGTGTAATAAATCTCTAAAAATAAGAGGTTTTTTTTACTCAAAAAATTCACATTTTCCCCTTTAAAAACTTGACCAGAAAAATTCAAGGTTTAATAAATAGGCCCCTACATGTGCCATTAGCAAATCCAAGACTTTGGGGGTTATTTTCTAAACTCTGAATGCAAAAAATCACAAAAAAATCGTGATTTTTTTTTTTATAGAATCAGACTTTCAAAAAATCACGAATTTTTCAGGAATTTATTAAAAGCTGAAGATGGAAAGTCTGAATCTGAAAATCGGGCATCTCAGACCTGTCAAGGTTGCATATAAGTCAATGGGAGAAGTCCCAATGATTTTTTGTGCAATACCCCGAAGTTTTCGGGTGAAAATTCAGAAAAAAATTTGAAATCCGTCAAAATTGGATTAAATAATCCAAAAAATTGTCATAATCTGATTTTTTTTCCTGCAAAGCAAAATTTTTGGGAAAATGTAATAATAAATAAGCGTAAAAAACCCCAGCGGATTTGATCAGAGTTTCAATAAGAGGTCCCTTTCTCAACATTCTGATTTTAGTGATTTAGAGGTTTTAGAAACCCCGTAAAAACTCAATTTCTCTAAAACCACCAATGCCAAGTAACGTATTTAAACAGACTACTATAAAAAGCATGAATAAATAAAAATGCAGATCTAATCTGAAAACAAAAATCTTTTTTCATGCAAATACAAATGGGAAAAAAACTGAAAAACCTCTAAAACCTTGAGTTAAAGAAAGTTTTTACAATTGGAAAAGGACCGATCCCATTGACTTCTACATGATCGTGACAGCTTCTAGATGGCAAAGTTTTATATTAGTGTTTTTGTGCTTTTTTTTCATTTAATAAATTACAAATTATTTTGCAATTTAAAGTAATTAGTATAATCCACAATTATTAATGAACACAAATGAAATACAAATGTTATTGTAATTGTAATGTTAACACCTTACCCTCCACTTAAAGTGCTGTGAGTTTCCTGGGGCTCAGATCAACAGGAAGAAGGAACAGCAGTCAGGAGGGCAGTCGATCCTGGCAGGACTGGACTGGAAATAAAAATTGGCCCTGGCATTCCTAGTACACAGAGGCCCAAACAGCCCCCCCCCCACCAGCCCACCTAATAGTCACTCTATGCCTCTATGGCATCTTACAGCAGCCCCTCTGGCATTTGCCAGAACCCACAGATTGCCAGTCTGCAATATTCAATGCAGACAGTGAAAACCCTCCACACTTAGGGGCAGATTTATCAAGGGTCGAATGTGAAAATAAGAATTTTTAAATAGTGTAAGTAAATAGTGTAAGTCGACTAGGGAATAGCTTAATTTTGATTCAAATTTTGAAATTTATCATGTATGGTCCCTTTAAGAATTCGTATTTGACTATTCGCCATCTAAAACCTGCCAAATTGGTGGTTTAGCCTATGGGAGACCTCCTACAATCAATTTGGAGTCATTTGGTGTACTTTTTTTTTTTTTAAAAAAAATTTATTCGATTCTAATTTGCAGCTTGATCCTATTCACCGTTTTTAAAAAAATTTGATTTTTTTTTTAAATAATTTTTGTTTGGTCATTTTTTTTTTGAATTTTGAGTTTATGGGTTTAGAAACTCCCATAAATTCGAAATATCAAGGGTCGAATTTCAAGTTTATGGGAGTTTCTAAAAACTCCCATCAACTCCCATAAACTCAATATTAAAAAAAAAGACCAATTGAAATTTATTAAAAAGAAAAAATGTAAAAAATGGGTGAATAGAATCGAGCTGCAAATTTGATTCAAATTCAAATAAAATTGAATTTGATCAAATTCAATTCAAGTTTTTTCACCAAAGAATATTTAAAAAAAAATAATTCTTTTTTCAAAAGTCCACCAAAGATTTCAAATTGATTGTAGGAGGTCCACCATAGCCTAAAACACAAAACCTACAGGTTTTAGACTGTGAATAGTCAAATTTTAATTCTTAAAAGGGACAGTACATAATCATTTTCAAAATTTGAATTTTGAACTTTGTTTTAAATTCAAATCGAATTTGGACTATTCCCTATTCGAATTACACTAAAATAAACTCAAAATTTAAAAATTTAATTCGACCCTTGATAAATCTGCCCCTTAACTCAGTCTCTCTTTGGGTGGTTCAGCCTATTTTGATGATTTTCCCCAGAACTAGGGATCCCACGTGGTATCTTGCTCTGTGACACTTCGCAACTCCATCATTGCAGAAGTTTCTTGCTCTGGTCATCTTCACAAGGAACCTAAATTAAGGGGCAGATTTATCAAGGGCTGAATTTAGAGTTCATGGGAGTTTGTAAAAACTCCCATAAACACTCAAGAACTCGCAATAGAAAAAAATCAAAACATTTTTAAAAATTTTTTAAAAAAATCATAATTTTCAAACGCGGGTGAATGGGATCGACCCACAAACTTGAATTTGAATCAAATTTTTTCTCCTTGATTTTCAGGAAGGCTGCAAACAACTCCAAATTGATCCCAGGACATCCCCCATAGGCTAATATAGCAATTTGGTTGGTTTAAGGTGGTGAATAGTCGAATTTAAATTCTTAAAGGGCCAGTACGTGATAAATTTCAAAAATCGAATTTTTTTAAAAACTCATTTTAACTATTCCCTAGTCGAATTCGACAAAAAAATCCAAAATACGAATTTCAAAATTCGAAATTCTAATTTTCACTTCGACCCTTGATAAATCTGCCCTTAAGTGTGAATATTTTTTTTGCTTATTGTTTCAATTAAGAAAAATCAATGGTTCTTGAGAGAAACTATGAGAATTTGAAGAAGGTGCTTTATAAGATTCCCAGTGTACAGATAAACCCTCTGAATAATGGGCATCTTATCTTTAAGCCATAACAGACTCATCAAAGAGGGTAGAGGGTTGTTTAAAGAGACAATATTATCTCTGGGTGGGAGATGGGCACTGAAAAGGGGCTAAACAGATTAGGGGTTAGTATGTGAACCACATAATTCTCCCTAAAACTCTTTAATTTTCTTTGTAGTGAACAGTGGCTGATGAAGATTGTTCATGGTATTACTGCAGGACGAGTCTGGTATCTACAACTTTCCTTGTAATAAAGCTGGTTTTGCTTAGAGGAAAGCAGGTATGTGTCAGACAAAAGGTGTTTATAGGCCAGATATACTGCATTGCTCACACACCTCTATTTGTTTAAGAGAAATTAGTCATTGCAGGAGGCATTTCTAATAATGTGCGACTGTGAGGTGAAGAAGGCCAATTTGCTTTATGCAAAATAATCTATTTGTAGTTCCTTAAAAAATGACTGTAGAAAAAACACTTTGATTAGGCACAGGTTTATAAAAGGCTGGGGGAAAATTAGCTTTTTTTCACATTTTATCACTGGTTTATCACCCATTTCAGCACTTGCCTTATAAATAGTTGGCCCTATCCACCATGGCTGATGAACGCAGAGAACCTCTGATGCCCTGTGAGAAGTTTACCTGGTAGTCTAGTGGGGGTGCGATGGAGACACCCATCGCACCCATGACAGGGACATCCGTTGCGTCAGCACCCTACTTCCTGCGTGCCAATGTGTGCTCTGTAGATCTGCCGTGTGCTCGGACATCATCACAAAAATATTTAAAGGGGCCATGGATAATAACACACTGCCCAGCATAGGTCTATTTTCATAGATCCTGGGTGTGTTTTCTAGTGTTCCTGATCTGTTCTTGACCCTGCCTGTCCCTGACCAAGTCTAGTTTGCTGCCTGTCCTGACCTTTGCCCGTGCACTGACTATTCTCTTGGAACCTGTTTTGATACTGGGATATTCGTGTGTTGACTAGTGATGGGTGAATTTGTCCCGTTTCGCTTCGGTGCGAAATTCATGAAAGGGGTGAAAAATTTTCGAAATGCAATTCGCAGGTGTCAAAAGTTACTCCGGCGACAATTCCAACATTTGACAGAGACATGTGACACACATTAAAGTGAATGGGCGTCCGTTTACTTGTAGTCAGTGTCGGAATTGGCACTGGCGTCAAAAGAACTTTGACGCCGACGAATTTTTGCCTGTGAATTTTTGCTGCATCACTAGTGTTGACCCAACTTCTGACCTGGACTACACTCTCGTCTCCCGATTGTGTACTACATTGCCTGCTTTTCCCTCAATCATGCTTCTTGTTCTCCGTTTCAGCACTACGTTCGGTTCCCTTGCCTGCCCAGAACTCTGTCCTTGGGCCTCTCACAATAAGACCTGGCAGCACCGGAGTAGCTGAGGGCTCCTCCTGAATTGAAAGGTATTTGTTATAGGTGGAAGAGCCACAACAGGGATCTTGGCATTAGTTCTGGGTTTAGGACTCTGTACGTAACACCAAGGGCCAGAAGTACAATAATGCAAATAATTGCCTGATGACAGTATTGTAATTCAATATAATTTACAGGCCAGCTCATGTTAGGGCAGCAACTATTGAACTGGCTTTAGCTGGTGACACATAGGAGTAGGCCAACTAGCTGAGCAGCTGAGGTTCCATAAAGGAGGAAGTTCCAGTTCCAGGGTCGAAAGACTATTTAGTTCTCTCTGTTCTGCTTAGATTGCTACTCATTTGATGTTGGCTACACACTGAGTAAAGGAGATGCTTAGGGCAGAGGGACAGGCCAAACACACTAGGTAACCTTGCCCTTGTCTTATTAGTAATACTGTAATTGAGACCATCTTATATATTGATGTGAAGCTCTATTAGTCACTGTGAATAAAATCTGGTCCAGATTTTTTCACTTTTCACCATTTAAAAAAAAAAGTGTCTGCCTGTAAAGGTGGAGTGAGGGTCTAAAGCAGCAATCCCCAACCTGTTTCTCACCAATCCACTGGATGTTGCTCTCAGTGGCCTCAAAGCAAGTGCTTATTTTTGAATTCCTGGCTTGGAGGAAAGTTTTGGTCATATAAAAATCAGGTGTACTGTCAAACCCCTGTGGGGTGCCAGTCCACATAGATGATAGCTACCAAGTGGCCTATCAAAGCCCTTATTTGGCACCCCAGGGTGCTTGTGTTGCTCCCCAACTCTTTTTACTTTGGAATATGGTTGACAGGTTTAAAAGTTGGGGACCCCCAGTCTAAAGGGTCAATTCCACCAAACAACAGAAAAAGTTATCAGTCCACCAGTACCCCTCATTGCAAGCTCCCTTAGTAACCAATGGAACAATTTCCAGTCAACTTGATTTTTTAAAAAACATTTTTTATCGGTTAGCTATTATGTAAAATTATAAGGTCTGAAAGTCTGTCCCTCTTCCATCTAAAGAATCACAAACCTGTGCCATCTCAGGTAGAACTAAACCCTCAGTGTCCAGAAGGGCAGAGACACACGTGGAGATTCGAGGAGATTAGTCATATGGCGACAAATCACCTCTTCTTCTTCGGAATTGCCTTGTGGAAACTTCAGGCGACTTCAGAAAACGAAGCGCTCCTAGTGCCATCCCGCTGGCGATTTAGATTCTAGCTAGCAGGGAGGCAGTTCGGGGAGATTAGTTGCCTGAAGAAGAGGAGATTTGTCTCCGGACAACAGAATCTTCTCATCTGTCTCTGCCCTAAAGGGGAGCTAAAGCTGAATGGTATTTACTCCACCTCCTTCCCTCTCCACAGAGGTACATGACAGGGCTGCCCCTTATCCCCGATATTGTTTTCCCTAGTGATAGAGGCCATACTAGCCATACTAATTAGAACCTCCCCACAGATCACAGGCCTTCGCTATAAAACTACCGAACAAAAGATATCACTATATGCTGACAACACACTCCTCTATTTATGTCACGGTGTAGCCTCTCTGCAGTATGCACTCCAAGTAATAACTGAATTTAGTACTCTGGACTTCTAATTAATTGGAGTAAATCTCAAATTCTCCCACTAGATGAACACATACCAATAATTTTACCTCCAGATTGCCCACTACAGATAGTGTCTAAATTTAAATATCTGGGAATCACTATAGACAAATCCCCTTTAACGTTCATTGAACATAACCTCCAGCCAATATTACAAGAACTATCGTCAGTCCTAACACACTGGGATAAACTCCCCCTATCTCTTATAGGTAGGATCAATATAAAAAAAACGCTATATTTACCCAAGATTACATATATACTACGTTATACACCTATAGAGATACCAAAGACATTGTTTCACCGTATAGATAAAATTATCTCCCCTTTTATATAGGCACATAAAAATCCCACACTATCACGCAGCAATCGTAACGCACCAACTTCAAAACTAGGGTTGGCAGCCCCAAACTGCTATGTGTATTACTTGGCGGCTCAGCTGTGCAATGCGCATGCCTGGCTGCACTTTGAGGCGGATAATCCAGCCACATTACTTGAAGCTTTGTACTTTGATTCAATAGAAGATCATAGAAATGTTCTGTTTAGACCAAGGAAAGATATAAAGCCTTTGATTCCAGTGTTAGTGGCCACAAAGAAAGCATGGGATCAGACACAGAAGATAGTGGACCCCCACTCGAATAATATATCACCAGAGTCCCCCTTATGGTTTAACAGCTCACTGACACACTTTTAAAACCTACCAAATGTGTCGCTATGGGCAGGGGCAGGTGTTAAGAGGCTCAAGCACCTTTTACAGGAAGGTACCTTTATGACAAGACCACAGAAAAGCGAGCACATATACCCCTATATGCATATTTTCAGATTCGCCATGCCTTTCAGATGCAATTCCAAGTAGGCCACAGAATATACAACAATCTTCACTTGAAAAATCTCTACTAAACCCATCTAAAAAGAAATGAATGTCCTGTATATATACTGTACTGCTAGGTAATATTTGTGACCCTCTCCCACGAGTGAAACTTAAATGGGAAGCTATTACAACCCCCTTGGATGAGGAGGAGTGGGGAGAGGTAGTAGACACTATGCAGGTACCCTTTGTTAGTGCAAGGGACAGACTAGTGCAAGTCAAAATTTTGCAGCAAACATACCACACCCCAGTGAAATTACACTGTATGGAGAAACTGGCCTCCCTGAACTGCTTAAAGGGATACTGTCATGGGAAGAAAAAAAAATTTCAAAATGAATCAGTTAATAGTGCTGCTCCAGCAGAATTCTGCACTGAAATCCATTTCTCAAAAGAGCAAACAGATTTTTTTATATTCAATTTTGAAATCTGACATGGGGCTAGACATTTTGTCAATTTCCCAGCTGCCCCAAGTCCTGTGCTCTGATAAACTTCAATCACTCTTTACTGCTGTACTGCAAGTTGGAGTGATATCACCCCCCTCCCTTCCCCCCACAGCAGCCAAACAAAAGAACAATGGGAAGGTAACCAGATAGCAGCTCCCTAACACAAGATAACAGCTGCCTGGAAGATCTAAGAACAGCACTCAATAGTAAAAACCCATGTCCCACTGAGACACATTCAGTTACATTGAGAAGGAAAAACAGCAGCCTGCCAGAAAGCGTTTCTCTCCTAAAGTGCAGGCACAAGTCACATGACCAGGGGCAGCTGGGAAATTGACAAAATGTCCCATGTCAGATTTCAAAATTGAATATAAAAAAATCTGTTTGCTCTTTTGAGAAATGGATGTCAGTGCAGAATTCTGCTGGAGCAGCACTATTAACTGATGTGTTTTGAAAAAAACATGTTTTCCGATGACAGGATCCCTTTAAGATGTAACAAAGAGTTGGGTACTTTTATGTATTTATTGTGGGAATGTCAAGATATACAGGGTTTCTGGTCACAAATCATAGCCTTCATGGCAGAGGAACTGTCTCTTCCAAGAATCCTAGATCCCAGAGTGTGCCTATTGGGACTGCTTCAAAATATACCAAAACACATTTTCTTCGGCACACCACTTACTTTCTTTCCATAGTGTGTATTCAACTCCTCCAGCTACTTCCAAGCCAATTTCTCATACAAAAATTCCCATAGGGAGGAAGCACAGCAGACACTTGGCTTTGCCTTTCAGAACATTTATTCCAGCAGAGTTGACCTCTTACTCCATCATGTATCCATCCATATATTAAAGCAAACTGACACACAGGCCTGTTTTGGGTGCTTTAAAGGAAAACTATACCCCCAAAATGAACACTTAAGCAACAGATAGTTCATATCATATTAAGTGGCATATTAAAGAATCTTACCAAACTGGAATATATATTTAAGTAAATCTTGCCCTTTTACATCTCTTGCCTTGAGCCACCATTTCGTGATGGTCTGTGTGCTGCCTCAGAGATCACCTGACCAGAAATACTGCAGCTCTAACTGTAACAGGAAGAAGTGTGGAAGCAAAATACACAACTCTGTCTGTTAATTGGCTCATGTGACCTAACAAGTATGGTTTGTTGGTATGTTTGTGAGTACAGTGAATCCTACGATCCCAGGGGGCGGCCCTTATTTTTTAAAATGGCAATTTTCTATTTATGATTACCCAATGGCACATACTACTAGAAAAGTATATTATTATGAAAATGGTTTATTTACATGAAGCAGGGTTTTACATATGAGTTGTTTTATGCAATATCTTTTTATAGAGACCTACATTGTTTGGGGGGTATAGTTTTCCTTTAAGTGCCAGATTTATAATCAGACCTAATACACATCACTTAAGTGCTCACAACAGTCAGGAGGACCTAGACTGAGCTGAGATATCGATTTTATAACCCAGTAAATTGGTTTGGAACAGTTACGCACCTCACTTTTTCTGTAAGTGCCAACTCTGCTGGAATAAATGTTCTAAAAGGCAAAGTCAAGTGTCTGGTGTGCTTCCTACCTATGGGAATTTTCCTATTGGGACTGGTACATTCAGTGGCTCCTTTGAACTGTACTAGGACTTTGCTAAGACTTCTTTTATTCTATGGGAAGAAGACAATAGCCATGCACTGAATGAACTCTCCGCCACCTACCATCCACCACTGGAAGAACATGGTTAATGCACAATTGGAGTTGTACAAATTGACTTACCTGTCCAGAGGAGCCTTGGACAAATTTGATAAAGTCTGGGATCCATGGACATCATCTTTAGCAACAAACTAGTTGTTATCTGTTTGCATATAACTAATATGTATTAGTCTGCCAATCTTGTTAGATTGTTTGTTTCCTTTTTTTTTCTCTTTTATGTTTTAATAAAATAAATAAAAAGATACATTTTAAAAAAAGGGGGGGAGCTAAAGCTATGTTAGAGTTTAATCGTCTTTATGTAGGAAGATCTAGAGCTTTGGGGAGGATATGATCCTTGGGTGCTAGAGGTGTTTTCTTCTATATTACTTTAATGCAGAACTTACAGTAAGCTTAACTAAAGAAGTAGACTATAAATGTTGTACATGATGTTTTGTGCTTTTGTACCAGCCCAAGGCAACCACAGCCCTTTAGCAGTAAAGATCTGTGTCTCCAAAGATGCCCCAGTAGCTCCCTATCTTCTTTTCTGCTGATTCACTGCACATGCTCTGTGCTGCTGTCACTTACTGAGCTTAGGGACCCACTCACAATATACAGTACACATAGAATAGAAATGTCACAATATAAGGCTGATTAGTAATTAATACACATAATTACTACATGGCAGCACAGAAACCAGTGCAATTAGCATCAGAATTTAATAATCAGCAAACCTGTAGCATCAGCTTATATTACAGCCAGGGAAGCTCATTTTCTGCTGGATAATTAGTGACGAGCCCTAAGCTTAGCTTCTCAACAGCCAATCAGAGCCCACTGAGCATGTGAGTGTCACAGACACTTTCCAAGATGGTGACCCCCTGTGACAAGTTTGAAGTCCTGGATCATTGCTGCTATTGACAAGCTGAAACTTTAGCCTTGTGCAATAAGTTCAGTATATAAATTATGGCATTTCAAGCCATATTCATTTTTAGGGCTTAGTTCTCCTTTAATGTATTAAACAAAAAAAATCTATCTGTTTTAAATGGCTCCAATGCGATACCCTCTCTGCCTGACTCTAGAACTGACCATACTAGTCTCTCACTGATCTCTATTTTCTCCTTTAATATATAGTGCTTTCAATGTTATTTATGTATATTATAATATTTTTCAAGGGACTAGAACAAAATGGTGTAAAACCCAGAAAAATTTTAAATCAGGGAAATGTTCTATGCATAATATATAGATGGGACCGCAAAAAAAACGTAAAAAATGTAAAATAAGGGAAAACCAAAAATCAGGGGATGTAAAACCGGTTTCACTGTATACTGTATGTATATAATTACTCGACCGTACAAAGCAGTGTCAACATTCTGTTAATTGGCCTATAGCTGCAATGTCAAGAATAGGTTTCTTAATAATCTATTTAATTTATTTTGCGATACTTATCGGAGCTACAAATAATGAGTGATTAATGCCACCTTGTAAATGACAGGAGCAAAGATTATAGACAGAACAGATGGTTACATTTAGAGAACAATAACATTTTGTATAGATATAGAGTTATAGCATCAGTAATTTCATAAAGGCACGCTATTAGGGTCAGGGCGCACGCTCAGATTTGGGGAGATTAGTAGCCCGGCGGCAAATCTCTTCTTCAGGGAACTAATCTCCCTGAACTGCCCCCCCGCCGGCTAGAATGTAAATCGCCGGCGGGATGGCACTCAGATTGATTCATTTTCTGAAGTCGCCGGAACTTTTCTCATAGGGCATCTTCGGGCGACTTCAGAAAGCAAATTGCTCCGAGTGCCATCCAGCTGCGATTTACATTCTAGCTGGTGGAAGGCAATTCGGGGAGATTAGTCGTCCCGAAGAATAGGAGATTTGTCGCCGGGTGACTAATCTCCCTGAATCTGAGCATGTGCCCGGCCCTTAAAGCCCGGATTTCTTTTTGGGCGGCCCCTAGGCCAGAGGTTCAAATACCTGCCCCCCCTCCCCTCACAAGCACTCCCTCCCCCGCAAGCACTGCCCCCTTTTCCCATCACATGCGCACGCAAGCGCACAGCGCCGAATTGCTAACCTATATGCACCAAACTTCTCAACTATGCGATCTGAGACCAGCTAATCGCACGTTCAGTTTTACTGTTCTTCTGCTGCCAGCTCTACTCGTGTTGAGGTGAATCGATGCAGCTGGGCGACATGCCACCCCTAAACATTTGGCGCCCTAGGCCCGGGCCACAAATCCGGGCCTGCGTAAAGGTGGACTTTATAGTGCCATTGAACATGGGAGCAACCCTTAGTATGCCTTAAAGGGAATTTTTACATTTTTATTAAAACAAAATAGAGGGAAGTTGTGCTCACCACTAAAATTTAAAGGTAATTAAAAAACACTTTTTTTTCAAAACGCAGTTTATACTGCTGTTCCTGCAGGCTTCTGCACTGAAATCCGTTTCTCAAAACAGATTTTTTTTTTTTATATTTTATCTTGAAATCTGACATGGGGCTAGATATGTTCTTAGTTTACCAGGTGCCCTTAGCCATGTGACTTGTGCTCTGATAAACTTCAGTCACTCTTTACTGCTGTACTGCAAGTTGGAGTGATATCACCCCCACCTCCCCCCCCAGCAACCCAGCAGAATAAAACTTATGTCAATGAGGTCACTTTTAAAGATCTAATGGGGCTACAAGCTGTGTTCATAGGCAAACTTTAATTTCCTTTTTTAAGTCAAGCCATTGTACACAACTGAACTATACAAAAATAATTGTCAATAAAAATTTCTGTAGAAAATATTGACAATATATAAAAGCTTATCTAATTCACATAGTCACCCGCAAAAGTTAATGAATATAGTATAGAAGAAGCTATAAAATGTACTACTAATGATATTATTGATCTGGTCATCAATTTAATATATGTGCGGAGTATGCAGGGAGTCACACAGCATTGCACCAAAGTACACAACAAGTCATATAAGGAAGCAATTTAATAAACCTTATTACTGGTATTTAATGACAGGCAATAGGAAGAGGTGTCTGATTCTACTCTAAAGCTAGCAGAGAACATTGCACGTTCCTCTTCACTGATCTTCATTATTCTGTTGCTGTCCAAAATCAGAGCTTTTAGGAAACAGATTTAATTTCTGCTTGGAAGACAAGGTTTATTTTTATGTTGTTTGGATGCTGCTTGACCTTGGAGCCACGCTTGCTGAACAGAATACCAGAAAAGGAATTGTTTTGTTCTACAACAAGGTATCACTGAGAAAATGAAAAACTTGTTATGGATTAATGGGAAATGCCAACTACACTGTAAAAGGTTTGAATCACATTATTGGTGGTTGGTAACAAGATTTCCTAAAGCTTCTTTATCTCTCTCACTCTTTCTATCTCTCTTGTTATAGAATAAAACATTTTACTGTCAGAGTTTATGAAGATAGATTTACTAAAGTTTCATCTTTGTCTTTTTATAGAAAAAAACAAATATTTTGCAGAGTAATTTGCAGATCACATACATTGCAAAACATGCCTTTACTCCGAGGATAAGAATTATGGAAACAGATGATATTTTTCAGGTTATTTGTTTGGTAAAACTATTTGTTTGAGATGGCACTTTCGGCTGTAGCTCAATACAGAACCTGACAGTTGGCCGAATCTAGTGGAACAATGGTACTGCATCTAATAGTCTATAAGGCTATCAATTAATAAATGTTACCCACAGTTTTAGAAACTGCTGGTGCTAAAAGAGTCTAGAGTTTCTCTACTGTTGCAAGAGATGCTGTCTAAGCTGGTGAGGTCAAAGTTGACCTCTTACTCCATCATGTATCCATCCATATATAAATATACTTCACCATTTATATTTTAAGGAAACTGCCACATAGGCCTGTTTTGGGTGCTTTATTGCCAGATTTAAATACACATCACTAAAGTGCCCACAACAGGAGGACCTAGACTGAGCTGAGATATAGGGATGTAGCGAACTGCCGATTTGGTGTTCGCGAACGCCGTTCGCGAACACCGGCAAAAAATGCGAACGTTCGCGAACAGTTCGCGAACTTCGAACACCCGCTAAAATCGTTCGATTCGAACGATCGAAGGATTTTAATCGTTCGATCGAAGGATTTTCATTCGAATCGAACGATCGAAGCCATTCGATCGAATGCTTTTCATTTGATCGAATGCTTACAATCGTTCGAACGAATGGAAATCGTTCGATTTTTAGCGGTCGAAGGAATTCGAATGGTCGAATGGTCGAACGATCGAACGCGAACTCAAAATGTGAACGTTCCCAAACGTTCGCGAACATTCGGCGGACGCGAACGGTCGAAGTTCGCGCGAACTAGTTCGCGGGAGAACAGTTCGCTACATCCCTACTGAGATATCGATTTTATAACCCAGTAAATTGGTTTGGAACAATTACGCACCTCACTTTTTCTGTTGTTGGAAAAAATGGAAGTGTATGAAAGAGGTCACAAATATACAAAATTATAGGGACAGTGGACGTTTGAATAAATGATTGTAGGTATCGTATAATTTAAATAATTGTTAAAAATAATAAACTATCTGACTTTAACTGGATCATACACTCTTCCTCTGATCCAGCAGCACCAGTTTCTACTATACAAGAGGTTTTGGATCTATTACAGTGTGCCTAAAACTTCACTGAAACAATAATTGCTGCAGATTGATGCTTAGAACAGTTCACTAGAATCAAATCCCTTGCATAGGGGTGTGAATGTCAAACCAACAAACCAAATTTTGTTACATCCATCAATCTCTAAAAACCCGGTTGCCTAAGGGGCAGATTTCAAAAAATGAAAGCCAATTAAAAGAATTTGAAAAAGAAAAGAAGAATTGCATATTTCAAATTCAAGTTTTCCAAATTCAAATTTTTGAGATTTATCAATTGAAAAAAAAAGTATTTGTTCATTAAAACCTGGCCAGCTTCTATAGAAGTCAATAGAAGATGTATTTTTCAACACAACTCAATTGTTGATAGCTTATAACTTGAATTTTATTTTCATTTTTTTTTTTTTTTAAATGGATTGAATCAATGAGATGAGATTTTTGGGGTTATTGAGTTTTTTTCCAATTCCATATCCAATAGTTTTTTTATATTTTAAATATCTTAGTGGTTGAAAAAAAAAACTTTTTTTGGGGTCTGAGCTTAGCATTATAAGAATGGGGAGGTATCACTATGATTTGTGCATCTAGGAGCCCGTAACACACCATGTGATTCAGTGGGCCAAGGTCATAGGTGAGTGAACCTGCATCTGAGGATTTCCTTCTAGGTGTCCCAGCACTATAATAGGCACAAATTATTTTTAAATTTTAAATCTGCTCACCTAGATGGGAGATAGCTAACATATGAGAAGTCCGTGGCCAAGAATTTAATTGAACCTATACCTTAATATATTGACATATTGCTACAATACCGATACAATAATATGAAAGTGGAGTGCACAGCTTCTTTATTCAAAAGCCCTCCTGTTATTCCATGTACACTTTTCATGTACCTGGATAGTATTTACTCTGCAATTCATTTCCAAAGTATGCCGTGCATGGAAATCAGTGAAGCTTATTACTAGCCATACAGCCTGTGTTTTTATAGGTGTTTCTTCAAAGCAAATGCCTAATTCACATGCCACAGGGAAAACACACTTTGCGTGGTTTCGTGTAGCAGAGATGATTTTACATCAGCCTAAGGATGGTGGCAGACATGGCTACTGGGGGACATTAGTGATCCAGTGACAAATAGCCTCTTCTTTGGACAACCAATCTCCCCTAAATGCTTTCCCATCGCTAGAATGTAAATCGTCGACTGGATGGCACTCGGACCGCTTCAGCTTTCCAAAGTTTCCTCGTGAGGCAACTTCAGGCGACTTCGGAAAACAAAGCGTTCTGAGTGCCATCCTGCCTGCGATTTACATTCTAGCTAGCGGGAAGGCATTTAGGGGAGATTAGTTGCCTGAAGAAGAGACAATTTGTCGTTGGGCGACTAATCTCCCCCAATAGCCACGTCTGCCACCACTTAGAGAATGTGAATAGATAAGGGGGTAATGAACCTGAATAGATAAGATGGAGATGGAAACCACCAGTTTAGACACCCGGAGACAAATCTCCTCAAACTGCCTCCCCTGCCTTCCCACCGGCTATGGCACCTTGTGAGGCAACTTCGGGCGACTTTGGGAAATTAATCACTCCGAGTGCCATCCCACTGGCAATTTACATTCTAGCTGGCGGGAAGGCAGGGGAGGCAGTTTTTTGAGATTAGTCGCCTGAAAAGGAGATTTGTCTCCGGGCGACTAATCTCCCTTAATTGCCGTATGTGTCTCTGCCCTTAAACTGGCGGTTTCCCCTGTTCTCACTGTTGTGCTTCTCACTTATGATTATTGGTGTCATTTCCTAAACATCCATGTTATGTTGTGGTTTTTACTCTTTCCAGATCTGTTTCTCACCTAAAGAACAACGGCTGAACTAACAAAGCAAACTACTCAAGAGGACATAATACACAGAACACAGGTAGCAACATATGGCAATTCCATATAAAATGTATGAGCAGCCCATAAAACCTTCTTAGTAAATATTTGACTTTAACTACTTCCTCATGGGCTGTTTTATTCATGACAGGGGTGAGACCTGTGAGTTTATAGGTTTCACTTAAGAGCAGAACTAACCCTGCTTTTTATTTCCTTTTCTCTGGGTAAGAACAGAAGAGCGCACACACGCAGAGAAGAAGCTGTTGCGTATTCTTTGCCTTGTTCCTCGCCCCTGGAATGAATTTGGTGGAAAATGGAGTACTTTGATGGAGCACAGTGGCTTTTTTTGATGGTGTATATTGTTACTTTTGTAGCAGGACTTCCACTTAACTTGTTGGTCTTTGTTACACTCATCAGAAAATTCAGGCAGCAGCTAGTCTCAATAGACATCTTGCTGTTTAACCTGACTGTGTCTGACCTGCTACTTTTGGCTTTCCTCCCATTCCGTATGGTGGAAGCAGCTGCTGGGATGGAATGGTTTATGCCTTATGTTTTCTGTCCCTTGTCAGTTTTTATGTATTTTAGCAGCATTTACATTACATCACTTTTCCTCATGGCTATAAGTATAGAGAGGTATATGGCTGTGGCATATCCTATCAAATACAAGCTTCTAAAAAATCCATTGTATTCAGTAGCGGGAAGTGTTGTAATTTGGATCATTGGGTCCATTCACTGCAGCATTGTCTATATTATAGAGCATTTTGTTCCTGACAACACAAATAAAACCAACGGGACTCGTTGCTATAACCAATTCTCACCAGAACAGCTAACGATTCTTTTGCCTGTTCGATTGGAGATGTTTGTGGTTCTCTTCTGTATCCCTCTACTAGTTACTGTCTTCTGCTACTTTAACTTTGTCAAAATAATTTTGGCACAGCCCCGGATTCAAAAGGAGAAGAAAAGAAGAGCCATTGGTTTGGTGGTGGCCACACTCATCAATTTCATCATTTGTTTCATGCCTTACAATTTATCACATGTCGTGGGATTCGTGGAGGGTCAGAGTCCACTCTGGAGAACGTATGTTCTTCTCCTAAGTACATTCAATTCCACAGTGGACCCTGTGATCTTCTACTTTTCTTCTGCCTCCTTTAAAAAGATGTTTTTAGAGGGCCTGCTCCAGGTAATGGACAAAATACATTTAGAAAGCTGCTGGGGCTCATGTATGGAACGTTGCAAGAAAGAAAAAGATGATACTTATGAAAGTCATGGACCATAAAGGATCACCAAAGTCATCTTATTATCCACAATTCTGTATGTAAAGGGACATTGCACTAAAATAAGTTTTTAATTTGCAATGAATGTCAGGATAACCCAAGCCTTGCAGTTGGGTCTTCTTGACTGCACTTCCAGAAGTCTCCATCACAAGTGTAAAAGTAGTTTTGAGTTAGCTACATTTATACAACCACAAGTTACTAATAGTATGAAACACAAATGCTACATTTATGGTACCCTAGCTTATGAGAACTGTTGCTGGATACTGGTTCCTGGAGATGTACAATGGCCCTAAGAGAACCTGAGTAGGGATGTAGCGAACTGTTCGCCGGCGAACTAGTTCGCGCGAACTTCGACTGTTCGCGTCCGCCGCAAGTTCGCGAACGTCGCGCGACGTTCGCCAATAGGCGTTCGCGTCAAAATCGGTCGCCCATTCGACCATTCGATCGCTAAAATCGAACGATTTTCGTTCGATTCGAACGAAAATCGTTCGATCGAACGATTAAAATCCTTCGATCGTTCGAATCGAACGATTTTCGGATGATCGAAGTTCGCGAACAGTTCGCGAACAGTTCGCAAATTATGCCGGTGTTCGCGAACGGCGTTCGCGAACACATCGGCGGCGGTTCGCTACATCCCTAAACCTGAGACATCTGATTATTTTTCCTCCTGCATCCCTAATGCTTTCTTGAAGCAAAGACCAAGACTATCATTATAACTACAGAGACATTATGAAGATGGAAACAATCTAAGAATATTAAGGATGCACCAAATCCACTGTTTTAGGATTTGGCTGAATCTCGAATCCTTTGTGAAAGATTGGCCTGAATACAAACCAAATCTGAACCCTAATTAGCATATGTAAATTAGGGAAATAAGAGGGAAAGAAAACCGAACACGCAGAGTGAAGTTAAAAAACTTTTGTCAAACCTTGGTACTAGGTTCTGGTGCTGTCCATAGCATTCAGGGCCGGATTTGAAAAAACGTCTCCCCAAGGCCGCATGTCCTGTGCCCCCCACCCCTGTGGCCAGAAGGTCCTAGCCCCAGTCTTTAGGGAGTGAAACCTCTCCCCCCCCGTGCATAAGCGAGTGTGCTCTCGAGCAGCGGAGCACTGGGAGTGATTTTTTTTTTTACTGCTCCTCTATCTTTTTATGTCTATAGAAGATACAAGTTGTTGTCATTGACCATAATGAATTGCCAATTTGTTCAAAGCTGGTTGAGTTTCTATCAAATGTTTTGTTTTTGCCTAATTTATCTTGTCTCTGAAACTCTGCTTCTACAACCACAATGTGCAATACACAATGCAATGTGGGTACCACAATAATCCAAACTATTGCCTTGCAGCTGTGGTGTGATTAAACCCAGAACTCCATCTACATAAAGTTAATATATTGTGTATGTTTGTGTGGGTTAACTCTAGTTTCCTCCCTCAGGGCAGAGATCTACATGTAGGTTACTTGATCTACTATTAAAATCCTTAGTCTACAGTATATATGTTTGGTTGCAGCCAAACAGACGAGAGGTGATAATGGATGACAACATTAATAAAGCTTTTTTCAACTGTGACTGATAACCACTGAAGCATCTCCCTAAAATGGAATTTATGCTGATCAGCAGGAAGAGCTGAGTGATGCACAATATCTGTCTGTGACACTAAATTTCAATATAGGCTTATAGGGTAGCAAGAGACAGATAGGCAGATGGTGTAGAACTGGTGGTGGGTGTCTGTTTTATTAGACCCATTCAGCTGAACCCCAGAGATATAATGGCCCATGTGGTAGTTAACATAACACACAGGAGGTGAAAGAACAGTCTAGAGGTGACTGCCAACAATAATCGTAGGGGAAGGCTGGTAGAGGTGGATGATGGTTTGGGGGCTTCTGGTAGATAGTCCACTCATAATGGAGACTCAGAGCAGCTTCATTATTTGTGTTTCTGGGATAAAATCTGTTCTCTATGCAAGGGCAGGTATTAGATCCATTACTGAGGATGATGAGAGAGATTCTGAACAGATTCATACATCGCAAGGGTGCTAGGGAAAATCTAATATCTAATGCCTAAGATAAACTTCTGGGGATATTGACGAATGCATTACAGGTGCATAATTAAGTGAATTATGGACATTTGCATTATTACACACACAAGGAACCTTTTCCTCTTCCCTTCACTGTGAGACACCTAAAGGCTCAAATTTCTGCTCTTCTCCTTGTACACTGTTTTTTCAAGAGCCCTTATCCAATTATTCGGCTTTAGCATTATGCAAATAATATTAAAATATGTAAAATCTAGACCTAGGTCTCAGTCTCATAGCTGTCACACCTGCATGAAACAACACCATCTCAAACTGGTCTTAACACAACAGAACTGACTGTTTTTGCCTTAACACGTCACTATTGTCACCTTTACTCCTTGTATTGCTCATTAACTGCAATGGCTCATCATGCAGCCTTGCTATAATCTCTGACTTCCATTGCAAAGCCTGTTAATGCTTCATGCTTATTATCCTTTATAATATTGCCAAAATGTGCCCTTTTCTCTTGGAAGTAGCAAGCAAAGTGTTCATCTACACACGCATTCTATGTTATCTAGACAACTACAGGTCCAAGGAACTTCTTCAAAATGAAACCCAAATCTTACCTCTTAAAAACTCGAGCACAGTAACTGATTTAGCCTCAGTACTTATGAGCCAAAGGCTTTTTACACAACAACTTGGACTGTAAACCCTACAGGGCAGCATTGTTGGGATTAAGACAGTCCACTACTTAATTCATGTAATTTGAACTCTCTTCTTTCAGAAGAAGGGAGCTGATGGGAGGCGTAGTTTAACTAAAGCACGAGGGCCTCTTAAAATATATGCCCAGGGCCCTGCCTCAACTAAAGAACTTCTTTGTGTGACTTTAGATGTACAAATTCCTTAAACCCTTTCTTTGTTGAACTCTTTGATCCTGCCAGACAACATGAGGCAACATGAGGCATAGCATCAAATTGGAAACCACAATGGACACATTTAGTTGTACGGGAGATGGAGATATAATTGTCTACTGCCTGAGTTCTACTTATATGAAATGACTTTGTTATGTGTATTCAAGAGAACAATGAAGCCCTGTGACTCGAAGAAAATTGTACATTTGCCTTATGCAAAACAAGGAAACACATCATACAATGGCCTTTAGTATCCAATCTTATCTACCAGGCTACCATGGCAAGTCAAAAGATATCAATATTATCATAATGTATTACTCTAGTAATAAATAGCTCATCCAACAGCATCCCCAATTTTTATTTAGAAATATCAATGCTGGGCAGTTTCTGTTACTATCTGATATGTCTGAGGGCAAGCCCAGTGGGCAGTTTTATAGATATGCTTCCAAATGTCTTTATTCACAGAAATTCATAATAAGTTTGAAACCACTGCACAACTTCCAGCTGCCCTGGGCAATCCAGCTAGCTAGAAGTCACCAGGAACATGACCAATGAATGCAGCCTGATTTGCGATTATTTGCTACGACCCCTAAGCTTAGCTTCTCAACAGCTGCTCAGAGTCCACTGAGCATGTGAGTGTCACAGACACTTTCCAAGATGGTGACCCCCTGTGATAAGTTTGAAGTCCTGGATCATTGCTGCTATTGACAAGGTGAAACTTTAGTATGGTGCAATAAATTCAGTATATAAAATGTGGCATTTTAAGCCATATTTATTTTTAGGGTTTAGTTCTCCTTTAAAGGGCTCATAAAAAGAAACTACTGCCACGGAAATACTAATTTTTATTAGTGGGTATCTATGACTTCTAAGCACCCCCTAATGTACTATTAGCATAGTAGTAAAGTATGGAAAGAAATAACCAATGATTCAATATTTATCCTAAAGCAAAAGCTTTATAAATGCCCAAATGCTCCACAAGGGCCTTACAGATTTGTCTTTAAACAGATATATGCTGACCCAAGCTGTGTGATGCAGTGATGAGAAAAATATACATGGTATTTATATGTACATAGTGCAAGTACATACTTTGTCTTCATCTAGATAAACCTCCTCCCTCTATAATTTAAACACTGCATGCACAAAATGTACAATTACTGCATTGTCAGTAGAACATATATGCCATTCTGGGACAAAACTAAAGTCAGTTGTTTCCAAAGTGCTGTAATTAACTTGTGGGGAACAGCCTGAAGGCCAGGGGAGAATGTTAATTTGCTCTCCAAATAGTCCTTAAAAATACATCTTGGAGGTCAGAAAGAGAATTGTGTCCAATGATCGCATTTTGGTGTCCTACATATTCTTGTAACTATGGCTGATTCATATATGTTTACAAACTTGTTATAAGCTAGTTCCCTAATCTGATCCATATCTCGAAAAGCTGATTGTTTGGTCCAGTTAATAACCACTTATAATACACAAAAGCCATGAATATCCTGTAAATTATATCCTTATAAACAGTTCTGATGTCATCAGTTATAAACGGTGAGTTCTGATGTCATTTCTGTCACATGACTCACCGAAACTTGTGTATTATAATAAATAAAGTACCCCCAGTTGCAAAATATGAGGATATTAGAAGTTACCTCGGAGTTTCCTGACCTGTATAAAAACACTCGGCCTTCGGCCTCGTACTTTTATATGGTCATGAAACTCCTCGGTAACTTATAATATCCTTATATTTTACAAAAGGGGGTACTTTATTCACTATATATCTGAATTGGTTCTTAATGAACACCCTACCAAAACCCTACTATAGTATATTTGCTGATGAGATTTGAGTTATCTGAACAACTAAGAGCAAATGAACGTTTCTGGGAGATGCCTCAACTATTACCATGTCATTTTTGGAAATAAAGTTCTTCCATGATGAGCTTCAGGATGATTTGGAACCTCCATTCAGGTCATAAATTCCCATATCCCCATATTGATTCCCTGAAGTAATCACTGATGAGTTCAGCTATTCCATTGAGCAAATACCTCATATAAAGATGGCAAGTAGACACCATATGGATGACACAATGATATCACCGGTCCTTGCCCTTCCTTTGTAATCATCAAATTTCTTAAATATGATTATGAGATTTTTTTTGCAGTTTTTTGGAAGTAAGGATTGTTGGCTCAGGGTTCCATGTTAGCAGCTAGAGTCACTGTGTAACATCAGTGAATAGGGCTTCTGTAGTTCTTGGACTAGTTTTCTTTGTTGACAAAGATTACAAAGCAAGGTGTGTGTTTCTGGGTAGTTGCTAAATTGCATTTCTTTCGTGGTAAATATGATTTGCATCTGTTGTTGCCGGACCCAAAATGTGTTGATCAGTTGCTATGACACCAGCTATTGGATAAACTGTGTTTCAGGTACTTCAGTGTAGTTTAAATTTTCCAACAGGCTCTAAAACCAAAACCAAGTATGTAATACAGTCCAGTCCAACGACCTCCCGGGCTGCCTAAAGGGATCACAGAAATGTCTGCATGAAAGCTAGCTGCTGTGTATATATTGGGATTTATATAATGGGCATACGTTCACCGAGGATAAGGGTCCCATCGATGACCTGCTGGATGGATTATGAAGAACAGGTAAGTGCTAACAAGAAACAATATCATCTCTGAAGATAGCTCTACCGACTGATATAAAGGAATAATAATAGGATTGAGGGATGTGGAATGCCCAACTGCTCACTTGGGTAAGATTCTACAGAATGTTACCCAAGTGAGTAGTTGGGCATTTCACATCCCTCAATCCTGATAGAATTAGATGGTACGACAAGGGAAATCAGTCCAGGACTCACAGTATGACTGGCATAACTGCAGCAGGAAAAAAAACATATCTATAAGGTTAACGACTCACAAATAAAAGATTAGATTAAAAACTGAACAAACATCCTTTGTTTGTCCTCTCACCTAATGAGACTTTAACATATTATCTATTTAATGATTAAGCTGCTCTCTTCGGCATGCAATTGTTTCCAAAGAAAAATGAAGACAAGATCAACTCCATTCTCCTATGACTCTGGGCTCTGTCTGAATGCTATTTTTCAGATGTTTTTTCCTTAATAAAAAAAATTACTTTTAAACTACATCATCTGCTACATGAATGTCCAGTTTGTGCTAGTCCGTGGTTGAAGATGGAAAACCGGGTCATTTTTCTGTTGATCTCAGCTTTTTGTACCTCTACTACTACTACTTATATTCTATTTCCCCTAAACTATTCTAAAATGTCGTTTTATGGTGGTGAATAAAATAAAAATCATTGAAAGGTACCAATTCAAGTCATCAAAATACTATAAAATATGATACTTCTGGATTTCTGGATAATACGAACCAAGCACACAGGTTTGTATCATTTGTCAGCAGAATATATGAATAATAAAAAACGTCTAGATTCTAAATGATACAAGGTCACATTGTTACGTTATCCCTAACCCCACCCCCGTCTTTAATTTTCAAGATCACAGATTTTAGAATTCAAAAAGGGCCACAATGGGGAAAATCTGCACTCCCAAAACTTTTGACAAACCCCAAGAATTTTATAAAGGTCACACCAATGATATAATTTACATCAAGTTCATTGGAGAATTCCAACAGGAAACACTGGAACTTAGGAAAGGAGCGTCAATCCAGAGGTAAATGAAGACGCAGGGGCAAGGTTACATAATTGTAGTTTCGATGACACCTTTTAAGAACACTCATCCTAAAATCCCATGTAGATAGGTAGAATCATCAGATCTGATAGATTTGCCATTTTTACTATGCAGAAAGGTTTTGGGTGGAGATCTAGTTTTTGAGAATGTTTACTCAGAAGCAGAGAAGGACCATCTTTGACATAAACAAATAATTCATCCTATACTGTTACTTTTACCCTGCATTTGTGTTTGTTTTTCTGCAGTGAGCAAGAGACTTCAGCCAGAAGAATACATTGAGAGACATCTGCTGCCTTTGTTCTCCTGTTCCTCTACACCAGAATCCATTTGCAGAGGAAAGATATGTGGCACATTGGACAATGCCTTCCTTTGACCGTGTATATTATAACTTTTGTATCTGGGTTCCCCCTAAATATCTTGGCCTTTGTTACATTCATTAGAAAATTCAGACAGAAGCTCATCTCAGTTGACATCCTGTTGTTCAACTTGACCATATCTGACCTGGTTCTCCTGGCTTTTCTCCCATTCCTCATGGCGGAAGCAGCTTCTGGGATGAAATGGCTCATGCCATATTACTTCTGCCCCTTAACCCATTGTGTTTATTACACCAGCATCTACGTTAAATCCTATTTGCTGGCAGCAATAAGTGTAGAGAGATATAGCAATAAGTGTAGAGTGGCTGTTGGTTACCCTTTCAAGTACAAGCTTTTCATGAAACCATTATATTTAATAGTTGGAAGTATCTGGATCTGGATCCTTGGCACCGCACACTGTAGTATCATTTATATAGTCGATCATCTGGCTCCTGAAGAAGCAAATAAAACCAATGTCTCCATTTGCTATAACCAGTTCTCCCCAGTCCAACTTCAGTTTCTTCTACCTATCCAATTAGAGGTGTTCTTTCTCCTCTTCTGTATCCCATTTCTGGTGACTGCCTTCTGTAGTATCAACTTTGTCCAGATTATGGTAACACAACCCCTCATCAGTAGGAAGAGAAAACTCAGAGCGATTGGGTTATTAACTGTAACAATGATAAACTTTATACTTTGTTTTATGCCTTACAATGTGTCACACGTGGTGGGATGTATTCAAGGTGGCAACCCTCCATGGAGAATGCATGCTCTTCTCTTTAGCACATTTAATGCCTTTTTAGACCCAATCATGTTTTACTTCTGTTCTGTCTCATACCAAAAGATGCATTTGGAAGGTTTGCTTTACATCATGAACAGGACAAGCTTTGTTGCCCATAGGGTCAATAACTGGCTTCAACTCTGCAAGAAGGATCATGAAGAACCTGATGGCTTGGTGTTTAGACTGCGACACAGAAAAGGTTTAGGATATGACAGTTAAGTACAACTTCCATGGATTCTAAGAAAGCAAGATATTCTGTGTGACCGAATTACAGAGTAGCAGACCAAGCCAATGACTTTGTGCCCAAGAAATAACGTAGAAGGGACCCAGACTTGTGAGCAATTACTGTATATACTCGAGTATAAGCCGAGTTTTTCAGCCCCCAAAATATGCTGAAAAACTCTACCTCGGCTTATACTCGAGTCAAGCGCAAAAATGGCTGCCGGCGTCTAAGAATAGTCGCCGGCGCCTAAGAATAGTCGCCGGCGTCCAAGAATAGTCACCGGCGTCCAAGAATAGTCTCCAAGAATATTCGCCGGCGTCCAAGAATGGCCGCCGGCATCCAAGATTGGTCGCCGGCATCCAAAAACGAGACACCGGCACCTCCAATGGGAGCAGAAACCCTCAATTTTTTGATTGAAACTTACCAGAAGCTGCTGCATTTCTCACCCTCGGCTTATACTCGAGTCAATAAGCTTTCCCAGTTTTTGGAGGTAAAATTAGGTACCTCGGCTTATACTCGGGACGGCTTATACTCGAGTATATACGGTATATTATCTCTGAAATTGTAAAGTCAACAGATCACAAACACATTTTGTAACTGGAAAGCCTGTTTATTGTCACCGAGAACAGCATTGTGGCAGGAAGCAAAGTAACCCAAATAAAATGTATTTCTTAGATATCCACACAACTAGAATATGATGAGTAACAGCAAATTTGGTTTCCTGTTCTTTGAAGGGAAATCTAATCTGCATAAAAATATGGCAGAATTTACAATGGTACGTGAGTTTTTTTTGCTCCAAAAAATATCAGGAATCCCATACTGTTGAATGCCAATAGCCTGAGATTTGGGGGTGAGTGTTTTTTGGTGCCCTGGGTAGCAGAGTAACTGTTACCCAAATGTTTCTATATATCTGTTACCTTGAAATGAGCTACGGGCGCTCAGGCTGAAGGCCAGTTAAGGGGAGATTTGGGGTACATTCTTATTTGTGCCCTGTGTACCCCTGGAACTATAGCAGGATGACATCCCAATGTTTCTATATATCTGTAACCTTGGTATGAGCTAAGGGGGCCCAGCCCGAAGGCTATTTATGGGGAGATTTGGGGTGAGTGATTATTTGTGCCCTGGGTACCCCTGGAACTATAGCAGGGTGACTGTTACCCCAATGTTTCTATATATCTGTAACCTTGTTATGAGCTAAGGGGGCCCAGCCTGAAGGCCAGTTAGGCGGAGATTTGGGGTGAGTGTTTATTTGTGCCCTGGGTACCCCTGGAACTATATAGCAGGGTGATTGTTACCCCAATGTTTCTATATATCTGTAACCTTGTTATGAGCTAAGGGGGCCCAGTCTGAAGGTCAGTTAGGGGGAGATTTGGGGTGAGTGTTTATTTGTGCCCTGGGTACCCCTGGAACTATAGCAGGGTGACTGTTCCTCCAAGGTTTCTATATATCTGTAACCTTGTTATGAGCTAAGGGGCCCAGGATGAAGGCCAGTTAGGAGGATATTTGGGGTGAGAGCTTATTTGTACCCTGGGCACCCCTGGAACTATAGCAGTGTGACTGTTACCCCAATGTCTCTACATACCTGTAACCTTGTTATGAGCTAAGGGGGCCCGCCTGAGGGCAAGTTTTGGGGATATTTGGGGTGAGTGCTTATTTGTGCCCTGGGTACCCCTGGAACTATTACAGGGTGACTGTTACCCCATTGATTTTATATATCTGTAACTTTGTTATGAGCTAAGGGGGTCCAGTCTGAAGGCCAGTTTTGGGGAGATTTGGGATGAGTGCTTATTTGTGCCCTGGGTAACCCTGGAACTATAGCAGGGTGACTGTTACCCCAATGTTTCTATATATCTGTAACCTTGTTATGAGCTAAGGGGGCCCAGCTCTATCATCTCTCTCTCTCTCTCTCTCTCTCTCTCTCTCTCTCTCTCTGTCTCTCTCTCTCTCTCTCTCTCTCTCTCTCTCTCTATCTATCTCTATTTATTCTGCCCAAGCCTTGTAATTGGCAGTCTAATCCCCATTCTTCTGCTCCAATCTATTTGTCTGTCTCTCTATCTGTATGTGTGTCTATCTCTCTCTCTCTCTCTCTTCCTTTATTTGAACCACTAGAGGGTGATATTTGATAAACTATTTAAGGGGACAGAAGTTGACTATTGCTCATTATTTACTAACCAGATGAAATGTGCAAAGTGCCAAATTGGGATGCAAATCCACGTTTCTTTTTACCCATAATAGTTGCGTCTGGAGTCATAGTAAATTATCCCTCATGTCTAGATTGCGATTCATAATAGGTCCTACTCCTAGCCTATATGGCAGAGGGGGCACTGCTCTTTCAGATCCACTGTAGAAATGCAGGGAGTTGCGTCTCAGGCTGCATCATGCATGGCAGCTGGCAAATGAAGAAAAAGCAATCTATTTTAAGATGGATTAGTACCCAAGATCTGCAAACAAGGTAGATGGTGGCTTCTTTCTTCTAATCTCGCTGCCTCCATGGATCAAGTGAAATATTTATGCCCCATATTCCCAGGAAGAAGCTGATAATACCTGAACTGTGTAGGGTCAATACAAAGTATGTTGGATAATGCTCCTCTGTTTGTTGTACAATAGGGGTGCGGCTCTTGCAATTGCACAGGCCAAATCCCTTGGGTTGTTGGGAGATAAGTGAGAGCTTTGGGCAGCATTGGACTGGGGTCTTCTGGGCCCACCAGACCTACAATCTGAAGGGCCCCTCTTGCGACATCAGTGGTCCTCGTCCTGGTTTCCGTCTCCCCTGCTCACTCAGCGACACATGCATTTTGCCTACTTTGTGCTCCTTCCTACTGCTGCAGATGGGCGGCTCGAAACAGGTGGTTGAGCGATGACAGCAACTACAGGGAGCGGGTCTCAGCTGGCAGAGCCCATAAAGGCTGGGGCCATCCTGGTTTTTTTCCCAATATTCCACTGGCCCAGTCCAACCCTGGCTTTGGGCAGGCTGCACTCCATTAAGTACTCACAGTATGTTAATGTTTGTATTGTGTGCTACAGACACAAAGCTGGAGGAAGGACCCCCTTATCTTAACCCTAAAAGTAACAAAACCATAAATTGGAGAATGCATTGCTAACCATGGTTGGGTGTGACAGATTAAAAAGTTGTGGCTTAAATACCTATTTGCTCGCCTAGACAGAATTGGGCGCCCATCTTGGAGGCTTAATACAGTGTGATTGAGACAGAATACATATTGTAATAGTCCTCCAAGATGGGGTTTATAGTACCCCAGCACTGCTAGATATTCTTTAAAACACAGCTGGATGGCTGATTGGGCTAAATGAATAAAAAAATGAATTCCATGAGAAAGGGAACGTCTAGTAGTTCCTAGCAACCAATCTGCAACCAATCTGGGGTGCAAAGTGCAATAAATGACGGTTGAAGGGCACAGAGACCTGTAGCTGCTGACATGAATACACACTTGACTCTTTTTGGCAGCAATGCATTAATTAGATATGGGAGGTGTTCCTAAATGAACCTTTAGTGGTCCGATGCAGTAATACTCAAAGCAAACATCTGATTGGTTAATCAGATTGGCCGCATCACAACATGGTTATCATTGCTACAACATCAACCTTAAGCACCTAGGAGATATATATATGTAAACAATGAGATACAAAAAAGCAAAGTGTTACAAAAGCAACAGGTTCTATGAAGCTGCACTTTTAATTGCCACTTACGAGACCTTTAAAGCTATTGGCCAGTTAGGTCTCACTCAAATGGCATTTAATTGGTAGTCAAGGCAACAGAAACAACCAAGTTGCAGATCTCATAAATCCATCAAACGCTTTCCGTTCATAGTTCCATTTAAAACCTCAGTACTCAGAAAGGATGAAGATTTGTCCACAGCGACTCTAAGAAAGAGGAACTGACTAATGAAAAACAACTATCGCCAATTACAGGAAATAAAGTTGCTAAAAATGACATTTAACAGATCTGACATCACCAGGTATGATGTGACATTGTTATCCATCTCTTCGAAAAGTTTTGAAAAACAAAATACATGGATGTTTTCCAACATTACACTCAAATGAAAGATGAATACGGTTATAATGTGGAGCAGCTGTCATTCTGCTCCCCCTCAATTAATAGGTGTCTGAGCTAATGAGGGACATTGCTGATTGGGTTTAGCAAATATGAAATCCAGATCCAATATCACCGCTGAGTGATGTCACAGCTGCAATTGTGACATTTAAGAGGCCCATTTATCAACAGTCTCATTTCAGTGGTTTTAGAAGTTTTTGAAACCACAAATCCCTTGCAATTTATTAAAAGATCCAAATATAATGAAAAAAATTCTAAAAAAATCCAAATAAAATGACGAAAAACCTCTAGATTCAAGATAGATGTTTTTCGGACAATTACTAGCAAAAAGAAACATCAGAAAACCTCTAAAAGTCTGAATGGTTAAAAATAAGGTCCAATAGGATCAGCACAGAGCCAATTGATTTCAATAGGTCCTCGATTACTTTTATTCATGGCTTTTACGCTTCATGAATCTTGTATTTTTTGGATTTAGAGAAATGCTAAAAAAAACTAATTTTCAGAGAAACAATCCGATATGTGAAGAAAAAAAAGAAAGAAATTCAAACGTTAGTAAAAAGGCCCCTAAGAGTTTCTATCAGTTTTAGGAGGATTTTAATCGGACATCCATCCAAAACCTTAGGTTTTATACACTATATGGCCAAATGTAACTGGACAACCCTTGTTATTGCTGAAGCTGTGTACTAAAGACACTTCATACAATGACATTCTTAACAATGTAGAGCTTTGTTGAACAGTTTGGGAAGGGAATGTTCCTGTTTAAGATGGGTAATAATTCAATTGTCAGGCTCTGCTGGGGCTCAAACCCAGGACCTCCTGTTTATTGGCTGCTCTCCATAAACACTGGGCCAGGAGAGCAGCCAGCAAGTGCTCATCTCCCATTTATTCTCCCTTCCACCTGTTTACCAGGCTTTTTCACATCACCCCAGCAGCCAATCAGGGTTTCCCATGCTTCCCATGCTTGAGCAATGCTCTCTGCACCTGAGCACTGTGACATGTCCCTAGCTCTCTATTCATTGCTTTGAATCTTGATCCTGCTTTTGTCCTACCTTTGTTCTTTCCCCTGTACCTACTTAGTCCTCTCCTTGTTCCTGTCCTTGTTCATGTTCACTGGTTCTTCTCCCACTCCTACTAGACCCTGATTCTTCAACTGCACCACCCTGATCTTGTGCCTAAACCTTCAGTCACCCATTTTTTACTATTGGCACAATACCAATCCTAGCCTGAAGGACTCACACCTTCATCTCTATAGAAACCCCTTACATAGTTACATAGTTACATAGTTAAATTGGGTTGAAAAAAGACAAAGTCCATCAAGTTCAACCCCTCCAAATGAAAACCCAGCATCCATACACACACCCCTCCCTACTTTTAATTAAATTCTATATACCCATACCTATATTAACTATAGAGCTTAGTATCACAATAGCCTTTGTATTATGTCTGTCCAAAAAATCATCCAAGCCATTCTTATAGTCATTAACTGAATCAGCATCACAACATCACCCGGCAGTGCATTCCACAACCTCACTGTCCTGACTGTGAAGAACTCCCTACGTTGCTTCAAATGAAAGTTCTTTTCTTCTAGTCTAAAGGGGAGGCCTCTGGTACGGTGATCCACTTTATGGGTAAAAAGGTCCCCTGCTATTTGACTATAATGTCCTCTAATGTACTTGTAAAGTGTAATCATGTCCCCTCGCAAGCGCCTTTTTTCCAGAGAAAACAACCCCAACCTTGACAGTCTACCCTCATAATTTAAGTCTTCCCTCCCTCTAACCAGTTTAGTTGCACTTAGTCTCTGCACTCTCTCCAGCTCATTTATATCCCTCTTAAGGACTGGAGTCCAAAACTGCCCCCATACTCCAGATGAGGCCTTACCAGGGACCTATAAAGAGGCATAATTATGTTTTCATCCCTTGAGTTAATGCCCTTTTTTATACAAGACAGAACTTTATTTGCTTTAGTAGCCACAGAATGACACTGCCCAGAATTAGACAACGTGTTATCTACAAAGACCCCAAGATCCTTCTCATTTAAGGAAACTCCCAACACACTGCCATTTAGTGTATAACTTGCATTTATATTATTTTTGCCAAAGTGCATAACCTGCATTTATCAACATTGAACCTCATTTTCCAGTTTGCTGCCCAGTTTTCCAACTTAGACAAATCACTCTGCAAAGTGGCAGCATCCTGCATGGAACCTATAGTTCTGCACAATTTAGTATCATCTGCAAAAATAGAAACAGTACTTTCAATGCCCACCTCCAGGTCATTAATAAACAAGTTGAAAAGCAAGGGACCTAGTACAGAGCCCTGCGGTACTCCACTAACAACACTGGTCCAATTAGAAAATGTTCCCTTTACCACCACTTTTTGTAGTCTATCTTTTAGCCAGTTCTCTATCCAGGTACAAATACTATGTTCCAGGCCAACATTCCTTAATTTAACCAGTAACCTTTTGTGTGGCACTGTATCAAATGCTTTAGCAAAGTCTAAGTAAATCACATCCACTGCCATCCCAGAATCGAGGTCTCTACTTACATTCTCATAAAAAGAAATTAAGTTAGTCTGGCAAGATCTATTACGCATAAAACCATGCTGGCACAAACTCATAGTATTATGATTTTCTATGAAGTCCAGTATCTTATCCTTTATTAACCCTTCGAAAAGCTTTCCTACCACTGACGTCAGACTAACTGGCCTATAGTTTTGAGGCTGAGAACAGGATCCTTTTTTGAATAGAGGCACCACATTAGCAATTCGCCAGTCTCTCGGCACTATGAACAAATTGGTTTCCAGAAACCGGGAGTGGAAGAACTTAACTATACTCAACCTGTGGGAAGCATTTTTAATGCCAAAGTGAGCCAGGCCTGATCCCAAACACCAGTGCCTACTTGACTGATACTGTTATGGATAGTTGGAATTAAATCCCACCAGTAACAAGTCATGAAAAAGTTTTCTAAAAGAAACAATAGCAAAGGATGTCATAGCAGCAAAAAGAGGACCACCATTAAATTAATATTCTTGGTTTAGAGATGATTGCTGGGCAGGGAGGTGTCCCCATACTTTGACCATATTGAGTATTATGATGTTACAACTGTAACCTGACCGAAACCTCCACTCCTCTCAGAGCAACCGCTTTGTTGCACCCCCCACTACTACTGCTGTTTCCCGTGTCAAACACTTCTGTCTTGCTGTTCCCTATGTTTGGAATACCATTCCTGAATCTCTCCTGAGAGAATCCTCCTTCAGTGTTTTTAAAACGAAACTCAAAGACTACCTCTGGGAGCACCTGGATAACACCTGAACTGGGAACTGGCACTTAAATGGCAGTGTCACCCACTGTAACCTACAGTGCTTTAATACCCCTCTGAATTGTGTCTGTAAGTTACCCTCCCATTTAGATTGCAAGCCCCATGGAGTAGGGTCCTCCATCCTTTTGTCTCCTTGACACTGAGCACTTAATCAGCGAAAATTCGCCAGCATCAAAAAAATTTTAACGCCCCCGACAGTTAAGACGCGACAATTAAACAGACGCCCATTGACTTTAATGTGCATCAAATGTTGCCGGCTTCGGAACTGTTGTGAATTTGTGGCAAAACAAATTTGCCCATCACTAATTTCCAGGGGTCCATGTCCATGTAAACTACTTTCAGCCATCCCATAAAGTTGTTTTTATCCCATGCATTTCCAAACCACATCTACAAAAACATCATTGCACATACCCCAGCTGCCTCTTTGTAAGAAGTGATTTTCATTGTTCCTGGCAACTATTAATTATTTGTTTATTGACAGTTTCTCTGGTATGGCCTTCCTTATCTCATCTAAGGTAGGTATGCATATTAGTCATGCACTGTACAAACAACTCATATGGGAAACAAGAACAATAATTTGTGCATACTCAAGCCAACCTGAGGGCAGTGTTTTACACAACAATCCTGTCCTTTCCAGAATTGGGAATACAGGGTGAAAATCCATACTGAATCCCACCCAGTGTAAGGAGGATGGGCTGACCCGTGCCAAATCTATGCCAGAGGAGAAAGTACCGTGTGTGTCTCTGTCCTTAGGGTTACCCAGCTGTAAGTGAAAATGAGTTGAGACTCCCATCAATACCCAATTCATCCATCAAGATGAGGCACATTTTAAGGGGTATTGTCTGCATTGTATTGATTTGAACATAGAACAGCAGAGCCTAAGGCAATATTCTTGGCCCAGCATCCTTGCTTTTCTACCCCCAGTTGCTTTTATTGCAACGGCCCTTATGCCACCACTTATTCTACCCTGTCCATCTCCACATTTTCTCTTAATCCACCTCCAGCTGCAACCAAAGCTATGCCTGAGGCATGATGCCTACCCCTAGTTCCAGTCCTAAATTGGTTGTCTGTTCCTCAGTTAATTTTTGGGTTTAGATCCCCTTTCAGTATTGTGATCCAGATACAGGACATCTGCTGACACTATTCCCCCCCTCCTCAAGGTGCCATGCACACCTTGACAGTCAGAAAGTCAGGTTGAAACCAGTCAAACCATCTGACCCAAATCTGGGAATCCATGGGAAGGTCAAGGCTCATGGTGCAAAAGGATTTTTTGGTTTCGACAGCCTGGTGCTCTAAGGTGGGACAGGCTCACTTCATTGTTCTGATTGTGAGATCCTATTCTCAAAAACAGAAGGCAACTTATTTCATATGCAATAACGTTTGCTACTATTGACTTTTTATACGTCAGTCAGTGAGCTCAACCCCCACATTGGAGAACATCTCAGCAGGTGATTAAACAAGCCCAGGTTTAATTGGAAAAACATGACTTACATGTAACCTCAAGTAGAAAGGAGATAGCATTATCAACTGGGAATAACATGATTTCCTGGCATAACCTCAGCAGAGAGTGATCCGAGGACAGAGAGGAAGTGTAAACAACTGTGGTTGTTACTCGACTTTAGTTCCCACAAATCCCTCTTCATCTCATGCCATGAACTTGTTTGGAACATGTTTGGAACTTGTTTAGAACATGTTTGGAAGGTTCTATTGCTATATATTTGGAAGGCCCTTCATTCAGAGGTGAGAGTTCTCCCATTATTTTTGGGCTTTAAAGTTACTTGTTGTCTGCCTGATGTGTTTATAACCCAATTTCAGCCATAAAACAAGGGCAACTTAAAACAAGCTCCAAATAAATGATACTGCATGCTTCATCTTGGCTTGTAGTTCAGGTAAGTGTCTTCTCTAAGGGGGGGGGGGACAATCTACAGTATAAATGAAGTTTCTTCATACCATCTCCTCAATGATTCTTACTTTCTCAATACACCTAAAGCTGCTCATATATGTACCAATAAAATCATATGAAACAGAGCATTTCACAAATTGCCCCCATGGCCCTATGCCTTCTTTTCTGCTCAAACACTGTGTTGCAGAGCTTACGCCACCATTTCCTCACATCGTCAATTCTTCTCTAGCTTCTGGAACCTTCCCTTCTTAAAAAGGCCACGCTTGACCCATCCTGTCTGTCAAATTATCATCCTGTCAAAATTCTACCACTTCTAAACTCCTAAAACATAATGTGTTCTTCCGTATTACCAACTTTCTACACACCCATGATCTGTTGGACCCTCTGCAATCTGGTTTTCGGCCTGGTCACTCTACCAAGACTGCTTTGTGCAGAGTTACAAATGATCTTCAGATTGCCAAAGCCAAAGGTCACTTCTCCATCCTTCTCCTCCTTGACCCATCATCTGCATTTGATACGGTTGTCCACTCTCTCCTGATTCAGATTCTGTATTCGCTTGGCATCTGTAACTAGGCTGCATCTTGGCTTTCTTCTTACTTTTCTAACTGATCATTCACTGTCTCCTATGCTAACAAAACCTCATCTCCAGTTCAAATAAAAAGCAGTTGCGGCTCATCAATTATTCTTATCAGCTTGTCCCACCGGTTATCCTGTTCTTGATATCCCAAATTGAGTCATTAAATAGAGTTATGTTGTTGTGGGACAAATCCAAGGCTGCAAATTTGACAGCAATTTTCTTTGTTGGGGAGTTTATTGGGGAGTAGAGATAGAGAGGTATCTCTACTCCCCAATAAAGAAAATTGCAGTCAAAGTTGCTGACTTGGATTTGTCCCACAACAACATAACTCTATTTAATGACTCATCTCCAGTTCCACTTAGGGGCAGATTTATCAAAGGTTGAGGTGAATTTTCGAATGAAAAAAATTTAAATTCCGAGCTATTTTTTGTGTACTTCGACTAGGGAATAGTCAAAATTCGATTTGAATTGGCAAAAAATTAGAAAATTCAAATATCGAAATTTAGCATGTACTGTCTCTTTAAAAATTAGACTTCGACCATTCGCCATCTAAAACCTGCCGATAAAGGGTTAGAATGGGGAATGAATATCCAAAGTCACACTACATGTTTAGGGCAAGGCCCCTTATTCGCCATCTAAAAACTGCCAAATTGCTGTTTTAGTCTATGGGGGACCTCCGAGAACCTGTTTGGAGTTAATTAGTGGACTTTGAAAAATCAACGTTTTTTTGGGGAAAAACTTTGAATCGAATTCGATTGAATGCGCTATTCCTTCGATTCGAATTCGGCCGAATACGGACCTATTCGATCGAAAACGGACCTATGTGACCCAAAAAAAACCTTAGACTTAATTTCGGTTGGTCTTTTTGAATTCGAATTTCGAATTTTTTTAATTCGAAATTCAACCCTTGATAAATTTGCCCCTAATTGTAGGGTTACTGTAAGGCTCTGTACTTGGTCTGTTGTTGTTCTCACTGTACACTCTGTCTTGGGGAGATCTCATTCGATCATTTGGCTTTAATTATCATCTGTATGCTGATGATACCCAAATATATTTATCCACCCCTTCATTAACAGCTGAAACAGAGGCTCAAATCTCTAACTGCCTCCTAGCAATCTCCAACTGGATGAACCAGCGCCACCTCAAATTCAACCTAACAAAAACTAAACTCATCATCTTCTCACCTAAGCCTACTCCCCTATTTACTATCTCTATTGATGGCTCATTAATCCTGTCAACTCAGCACACTGTCTGGGGGTAATTTTTGACTCCTCTCTCTCCTTCTCTGATCATATCAACACCACTGTCAAAACCTGTCACTTTTTCTTAAGTAATGTTGCCAAAATCTGTCCCTTTCTTTCACCTGCTACGGCCAAGACACTCATGCAAGCCCTCATCCTACCCCGACTAGATTACTGTAACCTTCTACTAACTGGATTCCCTATCTCCAATCACTCCTGAGTCTGTATTAAACACTACTACCAGAATCATCCTCCTCTCATCCAAAATGTTCGTCCCCTACTGAAGTCCTTATCATGGCTTCCTATAAACAAAGAATAACTTCATTCCACCTAACTACATCTCATCTCTTGTTTCTCTACATTTTCCTGGCTGAAACCTCCACTCCTCTCAGAGCAACTGCTTGGTTGCACCCCTCACTACTACTTCTGTTTCCCGTGTTATACCCTTATATTTGGAATACCATTCCTTAATCTCTCAGAAGAGAATCCTCCTTCAATGTTTTCAAAACGAAACTCAAAGACTACCTCTGGGAGCACCTGGATAACTCCTGAACTGGGAACTGGCACTTAAATGGCAGTGTCACCCACTGTAACCTACAGCACTTTAATACCCCACCGAATTGTGTCTGTAAGTTACCCTCCCATTTAGAATGCAAGCCCCATGGGGTAGGGTCCTCTAGCCTTTTGTTTCCTTGACACTGAGCACTTAATCTGTGAAAATTCTCCAGCAAAAATTCACCGGCATCAAAAATGTTTTGATGCCCGCGACAGTTAAGACGCGACAATTAAACAGACGCCCATTGACTTTAATGTGCATCAAATGTCGCCGGCTTCGGAACTGTTGTGAATTTGTGGCGCAGCAAAACAGGACAAATTTGCCCATCTCTAATTTCCAGGGGTCCATGTCCATGTAAACTACTTTCAGCCATCCCGTAAAGTTATTTTTATTCCAGGCATTTCCAAACCACATCTACATAAACATCATTGCACATACCCTTAGCACTTGATCTGTTTTGAAATTATATTTTATATTTATGTGAATTGTATTTCTAATAATAAACTAATTGTTACTTGTTAATGCAGTGACCCCTTGTTTTTAATACTGATTTATTGTTTTCATTATACAAATAAAACTATACATACATACATACATTTTTCAATATGAGCATGGTGGGGCAACCATAAAAAATATCATTGAACCATGGATATCGGTCAGTTCATTGGAACATGCCAGTGGATCATGTTGGTCAGAGCTTGGTGCATCAGCCTAGAAAGAAATGAAGAGGAGGCAGCAGCTTCTCCTCATCTGCAGGAGTTCCGATTGTTAAAGGGATCCTGTCATCGGAAAACATGTTTTTTTCAAAACGCATCAGTTAATAGTGCTACTCCAGCAGATTTCTGCACTGAAATCCATTTCTCAAAAGAGCAAACAGATTTTTCTATATTCAATTTTTAAATCTGACATGGGGCTAGACATATTGTCAATTTCCCAGCTGCCCCAAGTCATGTGACTAGTGCTCTGATAAACTTCAATCACTCTTTACTGCTGTACTGCAAGTTGGAGTGATATCACCCTCCTCCCTTCCCCCCCAGCAGCCAAACAAAAGAACAATGGGAAGGTAACCAGATAGCAGTTCCTTGACACAAGATAACAACTGCCTGGTAGATCTAAGAACAACACTCAATAGTAAAAACCTATGTCCCACTAAGACACATTCAGTTACATTGAGAAGGAAAAACAGCAGCCTGCCAGAAAGCATTTCTCTCCTAAAGTGCAGGCACAAGTCACATGACCAGGGGCAGCTGGGAAATTGACAATATGTCTAGCCCCATGTCAGATTTCAAAATTGAATATAAAAAAATCTGTTTGCTCTTTTGAGAAATGAATTTCAGTGCAGAATTCTGCTGGAGTAGCACTATTAACTGATGCGTTTTGAAAAAAACATGTTTTCCGATGACAGAATCCCTTTAATGTGTCTCAGTGAGACATGGGTTTTTACTATTGAGTGCTGTTCTTAGATCTACCAGGCAGCTGTTATCTTGAGTTAGGGTGCTGCTATCTGGTTACCTTCCCATTGTTCTTTTGTTTGGCTGCTGGGGGCAAAGGGAGGGGGTGATATCACTCCAACTTGCAGTACAGCAGTAAAGAGTGATTGAAGTTTATCAGAGCACAAGTCACATGACTGGGGGCAGCTGGGAAATTGACAATATGTCTAGCCCCATGTCAGATTTCAAAATTGAATATAAAAAAATCTGTTTGCTCTTTCGAGAAATGGATTTCAGAGCAAAATTCTGCTGGAGCAGCACTATTAACTGATTCATTTTGAAAAAAATGTTTTTTCCCATGACAGTATCCCTTTAAGGTTGTGTTCCCAAATTGATGTAACAATATAAAGGTGGCCAAACTGTGTGTAGGGAGTCCGGCCGTTTCCATTTATGCCACTGTTCTTATCCAGCCAGAGGAAAGTGTGTGAAGCTGGGCTGAGCAGAAATCAGTGTCAGGATGAAAATACTCCTGTAGAAGTTATAGCTTTATAATACACAAAAGCCATGAATATCTTCTAAATGATATCCTTATAAATGGTGATTAGTGATGTCATCAGTTATAAACAGTAAGTAGTCATTTTTGTCACATGACTCACTAAAACTTGTGTATTATAATAAATAAAGTACCCCTTGTTGGAAAATATGAGAATATTAGAAGTCGCCTCAGAGTTCCATGAGCTATATAAAATCACCCGGCCTCGTGGTTTTATATGGTCATGGAACTCCTTGGTGATTTATAATATCCTTATATTTTACAATAGGGGGTACTTTATTCACTATATAAATAGGGGACTGATTGTCTCACTTTTGTCACTTGCTGTGCTTTAAGTAGCAGTGCAAGTAATTCAATCATTTTATGCTTGAGATAAAAGCCGTGTTTGCTTGCCCTTACTCCCTGCCAACCCTCGTCACTCAGTATTTCCCAGATTTGTTTAATTTTGATTCTTTCTCGTGAAATATGTGATAATCTTCCGGTGAGGTTCCTGTATTTTTTTTTTTTTCTCCTTTGTTCTTCGTTCCCTTCCTCCTCTGTATATTTGCCGTCTAAAAGAAATATTGGTGCATCAGTTGGCTTCATTTCTGCTTCTCGCAGAGGATGGGGAGCCACGTGACCGGCTCTTGTGTAAGTTTGTTTAGCTGAGCGGAGGAGCAGAGAGATTGTGGTGCCAGAGTCAGCTCACAGCATCCTCCTCTAGTCTCATCTCTTATACAGCTCTCACGCTTTATAAGGTTTATTGGATAAAGGGCTCTTATCCCCTAATTACAGGCTGTACAGGACAAGAAGAAGAATTGAGATTTAAATATATATACTCACTTTATCCAAGAACCCCCTTAAAAGGAGCAGCTTGGGATGTGAAGGTGCTTTATTTTACTTTTTATTTTGGACTTGATGTGGTCCCTGGAATCCTTAGGCTCCAAAAAGATTTGGTTTTCCACTCCTGGACTGAAGGCAAAGGTGATTATAGACTCTTCATTAAACTTTATACTTTATTTTATTTTGGAAAATTTGAGTGTGTGCATAAGTATGGGTACTGATTGTCAGGTCAAGGGTAATTGTTGGGGGGGTGTCTGTTATTATAGTGCTAAATATTTAGAGACTGATACACAGGTATGGGACCTGTTATTCAGAATGATCGGGACCTTGGGCTTTCTGGATAACGGATCTTTCTGTAATTTGGATCATCATACTTTAAATCTACTAGAAAATGATGTCAACATTAAATAAACGGGTTCTGCTTACAATAAGGATTCATTATATCTTAGTTTGGGTCATGTACAAGCTACGGTTTTATTACACAGAAAAATTAAATCGTTTTTCAAAATTTGGATTACTTGGATAAAATGGGAGACGGCCGTTCTGTAATCCGGAGCTTTCTGGATAACAGGTTTCCGGATAACGTAATATTTAGAGACTAATGTGGGATGGGAAATGGTAGGGATAAATGTATTTGTATTGTTTATTCTTAAAACCCAAGCACATAATTAATAAATACACCTGATAACTGTTTCAGTATCTTTACTCCCAAGGCGTTAAAGGGGTGGTTCATCTTTAAGTCACGTTTTGGTATATTATAGAATGGCTAATTCTAAAGATTAAAGCTGCCGATATGATCCTTTAGACTGATTCGGCATCTTATCTGCCCATGTGTGGGGGCTCCCGACGGGTCCAGATATCGATCAGTCAAGTTTGATTTTTTGTACGATCCAGGACCACATCATCTAATTGACGGAGCCCATACGTAGTATTGTAATTCTATAGTTTGATCGATTCGGCCCTGCGGATTCATCCGATAATGCCCAGCCGTTAGTGGGCATATCGGGTTAAGATCCGCTCGTTTGGTGACCTTGTGAAATGAGCAGATCTTATAGTGTATGGCCACCATAAGTAACTTTTCAATTGGTCTTCTTTTTTTCTTTTTTATAGTTTTTGAATTTTTTACCTTCTTCTGCTGACTCTTTACAGCTTTCAAATGACCCCCGTGTAAAAACAAATGCTCTGTAAGGCTCCATCATGTATTATTTTTATTACTCATCTTTCTATTAAGGCCTCTCCTATTCATATTCCGATCTTCAAAACAATGCATGGTTGGGTTTTAGCAACCAGATGGCTGAAATTGCAAACTGGAGAGCTGCTGAATAAAAAGCTTAATAACTCAAAAACCACAAATAATAAAAAAATGAAAACCAATTGCAAATTGCCTAAGAATGTCACTCTCTACATCATCCTAAATGTTCATTAAAAGGCAAACAACCTGTTTAAGTAAAGGTCATTTAATACACTTGGGTCAAGGTGGAAATTGAACAAAACGGTGGCAAATCAGAATGTTTTTGTTTTTAAATTTTACACCCTATCCTAAGACAAATTGGTGTTTTTCATTTTTGTTTAGTCTTGGTCCTGTATGTTTCACTGCATCTCATCCAGATGGGAAATTATCATATGTAGAAATAGAAAGAATAGGGGTATGTGCCATAACAGTATTTCCCAAATTGCTCCATAAATTAGTGCCCCATGTACTATGTGCCCGTGACTCAGTTGACTGCAGAATTCCTCTTCTAATTCTTCTTTGTGTCTGTAGTTTATCCATTTATCTAAAGTAATGCTTTCATAAAAGACCATGAACCCAAATGATGGTCAACGAATGAACTCATGCAACGCTAAATCCTGGGAATTCAGAAAGTATCGGCACTGGGGAATCTGATTCTCGCTCACCTCAATCCAAATGTGTCTGTTAGAGGTACTATAAACCATTGCATAGAGCCTTTAATAGCCATAGTCCTACTTTATAACGGGAGTGATTTGCTGTATAAATGCAAATACACAAGTATGGAAATGTCGTCAGCTAGAACAATAAATTGACTCACTCTCCAGAATAGAACCACAAATCAATGCAGATATCTCTTAAAAATATATATATATTAAAACATTTTTATTATTTTATCAGGGTCCCTTAAAGTACTGCATCCCCACAATTCTGCATGTAGACATGCATTCCTTCTCTGTATAAATATTTATATAAGTGGGAGCAAATTACTAAGGCCAGTGTCCTTAGATATGTTGGACTTAAAAAAAAGGGAGGGGGTCAATGAAGCATCACCATTTATTTATATCCTCATATTTGTGCAATGATTTAATATCCCGAGTGTTACTAACTCTAGTCTGGAAAGGCTTGCGCTTTCCGTGAGAGATGGAGTTGTTGTAATGGACAAGACAGGGTTGCTATATTCTTGCTAAAGTAATCTGCAACTGTAGTTCTTGGGTCAGAATCACCTTTAATCTATTTGTCCTTTCTTTCTTCTCTTTCCTTCTGTCTTCCCTCTGTTTCTATATTATATAACAGTGAGTGGTATTGCAAAGGGAAAGATGTTTTACAAAGGCTCCAATACTCTTCTTGTGAAGGATTAGTCTCGCCACTTATGTGCAACTCCATATAAAGGATCATCTTCAGTTCAGGGACAATACTAGTCTCCTAGACCTCTGTCCTATTCTGTAGTCGCTACCGCTAGGTTGATTTCGCTTTGGACTGCTACTCCTCGGTGAAGCCAAATACTGCTCTTGCTATCCCCCTTATCTCCCTTGTCTTACTCAAAGATTTTATGAGTGTCCTCGCTTACAGGGTCCCAGCCCCCAAACTTCTCTAAGTATTATGGTCTCTTTAGAGTCCAAAGCTTGATACTGGGACTCCCAGCACTTCCACCCTTGGTTACGTGCTCCCTTCCAATATAGAAACGAATCCCAAGAACCCTCGGCCAACTGAGGAACCTTCCTGCTACAAGGTAGCAGAACCAGAACCACTTGGCTTCCCTACAGTTATTACAATGATAATATCTCTTTTAACTTTATGCTATGGTTTAATACCTTGAGGGTTTCCACAGAATATATTTTATAGACATACACTATACACTAGACTTTGATTGGGAAAAAAAGAACCAATTCATAACAAGACTATTGATTTGTCCGGTTACTTAGTATCTTATACTGATGAAATAAAAACAATAATAAAGCCGTTGGATGACAGGGATATGGTTGATTGACTTTTACCTTGCTGCTGGGACCTAGAGACCATAAACATCTCCCAAGATCATCTTTTGCGCACAAGGTTATTTTGGGACACTCATTTGCTTCCAAATTTACCTTGGAACCTTTTCTTCTTATTATTATTGTTATGCCTGAGTCAAATAAATTGTTTTAGACCAGGGCTACACTGGCAACTAACCTGTCCTATCTTATGTAGCCTGAAAAGTGAGTGCAGTAGTGGACCTAAAGGTGCATCAGCAGAGGAACCCTGGGATTTTGCGTCTGATATCCCAACTGAACCCACTGAGACAAGTTGCAGAGATCTATAGCACTGTGGCCTATTGCTGCTGGCTTGACCACTAGTTGAGATCAGGAGCTTAGCATTGTTCATAGCAACAGAGGTCATTTACATCTGCATTTGGGTAATCTTAAAAGCAATGGTGATGGCATGAGGGGTCACCCTCACCCAACCTTGCCCTTCCCTGAGCCTGCATAAATTAAACCTACCTTTAGTGCAGGGAGATCAGTGGCCTGGGGGAGCACCAGCAGGTCTGGGCAGGCAGGGCCCACCAGGGCGGGGCCCATCGGGTTTTTTCCTTGTTGTCCCACCAGCCCAGTTCCACCCTGCTGACACAATTCATTAAGGCATTTCCAATGCATCCATCCTGCACATCTAAGCCTATAAAGGCTGGATATCCCTGGCATTACTGCCGGCCAATAGGTGCCAACAGGTGCACCAGAATGACATCCAGTGAACCTGATGCAATTGGAGATGGTTTAAATGCATGCTCCAAAAGTAAGGTGACCCGTCTCTGAAAATGCTACACAAGCAAGAGCAATTGCATCTGTGGTGGATGCAGCTCGGAGCACTACTGGAATTATGGGGTGAAATTTAGAATTTTGGCTAAAACAATTGCAGAATTGCAAACTCTATTTATGTTGGTAAATGACTCTTAAAGTGTTGTGAGTATGTCCATCCCATGGCAATGGCTCATCAGAAAAGCCACAGGGTAGGTTGGAAACCCTTTCCAAAAAACTCAACACCCATCCCCTGTCCACATGAAGCTTTCACTGTCACCATGCGTATTATTAGTGACCGGGCTGGAAAAGCCACCGCATGACATTCTATTTACAGCTGGAGATCTAAATATGGCAGGGAAAGCCCTTCCCCAAAAATAGGATGTATATTTTTGGACACTTTCGTTCCTCAGATTATACTTGAGCAATCTTTTTTTTGTGGTAAAAGCAGTAGAGTAAATTCATTTTATTCTCCTTTTTGGCGTTTTTGGATTTATAAGGGCAGCCTGCAGAAATGTCTGGCTCCTCTGATGTCCTTCCCTCTGTATAAACAGTGTGTCCATAACTGAGAGTGCTTGTTTATGAATGCCCGAGGGTCTGTTAATGTTCATCCGAGCATTCAGCATTTAGCATTCATCAGGCTAATGTAGAATGGCTAATTCTAAGCAACTTTTTAATTGGTATTTCATTACTATAGTTCTTTAATTATTTGCCTTGTTCTTCTGACGCTTTTGACAGCTTTAAAACAGGGGTCACTGACCTCCCATCTAATAAACAAAAGGCTACACATTTAGGGGCCGATTCACAAAGGGTTGAATATCGAGGGTTAATTAACCCTCGATATTCGACTGAGAATTAAAATCCTTCGACTTCGAATATCGAAGTCGAAGGTTTTTAGCGAAAATAGTGCGATCGAACGATCGAAGAATTATTCCTTCGATGAAACGATAAAATCCTTGGAATCGAACGATTCAAAGGATTTTAATCCAACGATCGAAGGATTATCCTTTGATCAAAAAAACTTAGGAAAGCCTATGGGGTCCTTCCCCATAGGCTAACATTGAGTTCGGTAGCTTTTAGATGGCGAACTATGGGGTCGAAGTTTTTTCTTAAAGAGACAGTACTTCGACTATCGAATGGTTGAATAGTCGAACGATTTTTAGTTCGAATAGTTCGATTCGAAGTCGTAGTCGAAGGTCGTAGTAGCCCATTCGATGGTCGAAGTAGCCCAAAAAACACTTTGAAATTCGAAGTTTTTTTACTTTGAATCCGTCACTCGAAGTTAGTGAATCGGCCCCTTGTTATTGTTATTGCTTCTTTTGAATATTCATCTTTCTATTCAGTCCCTCTCCTATTCATATTCCAGTCTCTTATTCCAATCAATGCATGGTTGCTAGGGTAATTTATACCCAAGCAACCAGACTGCTGAAACTGGAGAGCTGCTGAATAAATAAAAAGCCAAATAACTCAAAAATCAGAAATAATAAAAAATGAAAAACAGCTGCAAATTGCTTCAGAATATCCCTCTCTACATCACACTAAAAGTTAATTTAAAGGTGAACAACCCCTTTTAAGATTTAAAGTAAACTGGCCCTTTAATATTGTGAAATACAATTTTAAATAAGGGTGGAGGAGTACGATATTTATTTATTTATTTATTTATTTATTTATTTATTTTCATAAATATGGTAGCCGTTAAGAGAAACTTTTTCATCACAAAAAAAACACCATTGTGTTTATTCCCAATTTTTTTCCTTGGGTTTCATGAAAATGAATAAATCCCTATTTATGTTTTAAAAACTTAGATATTTTCTCCCAGCTTTCTTGTACAGGTATGGGACCTGTTATCCAGAATGGTTGGGACCCGGTCTTTCCAGCTAACGGATATTTCCGTAATTTGGATCTTCATACCTTAAATCTACTAAAAAGTCATATAATCTTTAAATAAAGCCAATAGGCTGGTTTTGCTTCCAATAAGGATTAATTATATCTTAGTTGGGATCAAGTAGAAGTTACTGTTTTATTATTACACAGAAAAAGGAAATAATTTTTTAAAACTCGGATTATTTGGATAAAATGGAGTCTATGGTAGATGGCCTTTCCATAATTTGGATCTTTCTGGATAACAGGTTTCAGGATAATGGATCCCATACCTGTACCACATATATTGGACTATACTGTGTGTGATCTACCTGTATTCTTTGTAATGGCAATAACTTCTTTATAGTAAATGAACCCTTATACAGGTATGGGATTGGTTACCCGGAAACCCGTTATCCAGAAAGCTCCAAATTATGGAAAGGCCATCTCCCATAGGCTCCATTTTATCCAAATATCCAAATGTTTAAAAATGATTTCCTTTTTCTGTGTAATAATAAAACAGTAGCTTGTACTTGATCCCAACTTAGATATAATTAATCCTTATTGGAAGCAAAACCAGCCTATTGGGTTTATTTAATGTTCACATGATTTTCTAGTAGACTTATGGTAAATTAAAATTTCTAAATTATGTAAAAATCCATTTTCTGGAAAACCCCAGGTCCTAAGCATTCTGGATAACAGGTCCCATACCTGTATATACATAGATCTTCATACACATGGGTTTCTCGAAGGCAACAGCTGTGACAACAAAGCAGGTTGTGTCCAAGGGGAATATTATATCCTTAAGTAAGCAGCAGACTGAGTCAGATTATTATGGGACTGATACAAGTAGTACTATCTTATCATCAGTGCTGTTTGCTCTATTGTTTGCCGACATGGATCAATCTCTATTCCCACTTGCATAACAGTGTAAAGTATCAGGCTGGTTTGTGATTGCAAAGTAAACTCCAAGTGCAAAGAAAAGGCCTATCGTAGATAACATGATACCATGCGGGTAACAGAATTGTCTCACAGAGCTTATTAGTTTTTCAGATAATTTGGCTGGTTCAATGCCAGGATGGACTTACAGCAACAACATAGGAGGATGGGGCTAAGTGAAGGCCAGATGTCCCCGGATCTAATCATACAGTGATACACTATCATACAAAACAAGGATATAGCCACAGTCTTAATCCTGTAACTGATGCCAAACCAGATAGGTCGCGCCTTTGCTATCCCTTGTATCACATGTTCTGCCTTGGCCAAACCAAAGTCTAAAGGGAAACCTTGCCAAGAATGTACTGTATTTCCCCATAGCACAGAGAGATGGAATGTCCTACAGTATGCTCAGTCTCCCTGAACTACCAGAATTAGAAGGAACATTCTCCAGTAACTTGATGACCTCAAAGAATTCTACCAGAATTAAAAGGAATGTTCTTCATTATCTTGATGGCCTCAGAGGATTTTACCAGAATTAGAAGGAACTTTCACCAGTATCTTGATGGCCTCAGAGGATTCTACCAGAATTAGAAGAAACGTTCTCCAGTATCTTGATGGCCTCGGAGGATTCTACCAGAATTAGAAGGAACGTTCTCCAGTATCTTGATGGCCTCTGAGGATTCTACCAGAATTAGAAGGAACTGTCACCAGTTTCTTAATGGCCTGAGAGGATTCTACCAGAATTAGAAGAAACGTTCTCCAGTATCTTGATGGCCTCAGAGGATTCTACCAGAATTAGAAGGAACGTTCTCCAGTATCTTGATGGCCTCAGAGGATTCTACCAGAATTAGAAGAAACATTCTCCAGTATCTTGATGGCCTCAGAGTATTCTACCAGAATTAAAAGGAACGTTCTCCTGAGTTTCTTAATGGCCTGAGAGGATTCTACCAGAATTAGAAGAAACGTTCTCCAGTATCTTGATGGCCTCTGATGATTCTACCAGAATTAGAAGGAACTTTCTCCAGTATCTTGATGGCCTCAGAGGATTCTATCAGAATTAGAAGGAATGTTCTCCAGTATCTTGATGGCCTCAGAGGATTGCCACACCCACCCGATCACACACAGCCCTTCTTAATGCATGCGGTAAAGAACATACCCCACCATAATGACCTTTAAATTTGAAGTTACTAACAACTTTTGCTGCACAAGTGTCGTTTTTTAGGGTAACTGACCCTAACGGTCAATTGAAGTGCTTGCAAGATGCTCTGCCTTTTTATCTGAAGACAAACTTCCCCTTTATTGTGCAAATAAACCCTTACCCAATACATGGGTCGAGATTTTAACTTCCATTGAAGTGTTTACAGGATGTGGGCCAATCCAAGTTTAAACAGTTCAGTCCAACCAAACAAGAAAAAGAGATTTCATTAATGAAATGTAAATACTAAAAACTACTCAGAGCTCTCTTCTAAACACGCTTGCAATTTATATTGTTTTTTTGTTTTTTTACTATTTTTAAAGATATTAGCCTTTTTAAGCTGCTGATATAATGAATTTGAAACAACACTACCAGCTGTTCATTTTGTATGATTGGATACAGTCTGTATAAAATTAGTTAATGAGAAAAGGAAAGTCTAGGGATGTTGCTCTGCTCACTCTTCTCTGCTTGATAACTTAATTTTCAAAGCATTTTCAGCCAACAGTTCATTTTCGCTGACTGGAGACAGCTGGTAGAAAATTAAGTTAATGAGAAAAGGCTACAGATGTTACTCTGCTCAGCAGTGACCAGAGAAATATCAGATGACATTCCTTTTCTCAGGAAATTAATTTTCAACCGACTGTAGCCAGTAGATGATCAGTAGGTGACCAAATGAAGAAAATATATAACGTGAAGGTTATAATTTGTCATTTGATTTATGTGAATAACATTTTATTAACAGTCAGGAATTGATTAGATGACCCTCTTAACTGTAAAGTTGGTATAGAGTAAAGGGGTATATGGTGTGGATGGCTATATTACACCTGGAAGAAGACCAGCAATTTAATTTAAGTCCTCCTTTGATGAAAATCCCCCACCTGGATTCTTAGAAAGACAGGCTATAAATTATTGTTTCCTACTCAGTATTAATTTATACGTGTGCTAAATGCAAAAAAACACTCATAATGTTCCTTAGCTCAATTGGGAAATTGCCCGGCAACAATCTAATTACAATAGACACTCTACTGTCGTTCTTATCAGTATTTATAAGTAACGTATCCATTCAAATTGTCCAATTACACAGCTGGCAGTTAATTGAAGACAGTATATTGCTAAGCTCGTTCCAAGGAGCACGATGACGACCTCGGGTCAGAGTAGGCACTTGTATGATTGCTTTATGACAATTAATATAGATGAGTTTCCAAATCTGATCCCCTGACAATGGCTTCATATCCGGCCGAGCTTAGCAGTTAGCTCATTATTCAATCACTGGAAGAAGATGGATAAGGCAGGCTTTTTGTTCTCCGCTGTTCTCTACAGCCCTGCTCTTAAACCTTCCTGATATCAACATCTCATTTAGCGTTTGTGTGGATTTTATATGATGACTATTTTAGACCTAAGAATCAAAAACAAATCAATACAACACAATAGGGTAATTTTATTGGTAACTAATGCTCCAGTTACTTCTTTGTCCTATGGGCTCTCAATATGTTGAAGGGTGTAAAACAATGATGATGCATTTGGGCGTTTCAAAGCCCCACTACTCAGAACCCTATTAATAAACACTATTATGCAAATAAACATGGCTTCTTAAGCTGAATTATCAGTGCTGATACTTTTTATCAAAGTACAATGGCTTGAGGTCATATACTATACACATAATTGTTTTGTCCCTGGTCCCCTCATCCTGCCTTGTCCTGCCTGGGTCTTGTTCCTGTCCTACTTCTTCCCCCTGCTTCTCCATACTACTCCAGTCTGTCCGGCTTCACTATACTGCTCCAGTCTGTCCTGCTTTTCCATTCTGATACAGTCTGTCCTGCTTCTCCATCCTGCTCCATCTGTCCTGCTTCTTCATCCTGCTCCAGTCTGTCCTGCTTCTTCATCCTGCTCCAGTCTGTCCTGCTTCTCCATCCTGCTTCAATCTGCCCTGTCTCTTCATCCTGCTCTAGTCTGTTCTGCTTCTCCATCCTGCTCCAGTTTGTACTGCTTCTCCATCCTGCTCCAGTCGTTCCTGCTTCTCTATACTGCTCTGTCCCACTCCAGTTCCACTTAGAGTATCTTGTACTGACATTAAAACACCTGCTTCCCTTCCCCATTGGAGTTTATAATCTAAAGTCTCTATCATGCACAACAGAATCAGTAAAGCCAATTGACCTACCTATTAGTATTTAGAGCATGGGCATAAAAACCCAAGCACCTAGAGGAAATCAAAGCAGACATGATGAGACTATAAACAATCCTTAGATATAGTTTCCAGGTCTAATATGTATTTACTTTTATAAAGGTATTTTTTTTAATTCTGTAATTTATGTTTTATTCAAGGTGCATCATGGATCCTGATACCCACAGCAAGTTGGTCCTGTCTGTCTATATTTTCACTTTTCTCACAGGCCTGCCTTCCAACTTGCTGGCATTCTACACTTTCTTGATCAAGGTGCGCCGGAAGGCAACGCCAGTAGACATACTTCTTCTCAACTTGACTGTTTCTGACCTGATCCTCCTCATGTTTCTGCCTTTCAAGATGGATGAAGCAGCTTCCAATATGAGATGGAGGCTACCTCAGTTCCTCTGCCCACTCACTGGATTTTTCTACTACAGCAGCATCTACATCAGTACCATGTTCCTCACAGCTGTAAGTGTGGAGCGCTATCTCGGAGTAGCTTACCCTATCAAATACAAGCTTCACCGCAAGCCTATGTATGCCATAGTGGCAAGCATCATCATATGGCTTCTGGCCTGCGCTAACTGTAGCATTGTCTACATTGTACAATACAGACTTCCATTGAATGAGACCCTTTCTAGCAATTTCACATGCTATGAACAGTTTTCGAAAGAACAGTTGGACATCTTACTCCCGGTACGACTGGAATTAGGCTTGTTGCTCTTCTTTATCCCATTCATGGTAACAGTTTTCTGTTATGTAAACTTCATCAGAATTTTAATGTCTCTGCCCAACATAGCGGCCAAGAGAAAGCAGAGAGCCATAGGCCTTGCAGTGGCCACTCTCACCAACTTCATCATCTGTTTCTCTCCTTATAACATCTCCCACATTGTGGGCTTTATACAACATGATAGTCCGCAATGGAGGGTGGATGCTTTGCTGCTTAGCACGTTTAATGCAAGTTTGGACCCAGTTGTTTTCTACTTCTCCTCTTCGGCTGTTCAGGTCATGGCTTGTGATTGTATCGTTGGAATATCAAGAAAACTTAGGACCATCTGCCCATGTAAGTTCTCTTCTTCCTGTGATGCTTCAGTCAAACAAAATAGTGTGGATAGATCCTCAACATAAGGCTTTGGAAGCTGGAGACATCACTGTAAATGCTCTGAGCAAAAGAGATCAACTTAGCTTTGTACACAGTTTGTAAAACTGATAGGAGATGAAAATCTCAGAGGTCCCCATTGATCAAAATTCAACTTACCAGACTACTTTTAAAGATGCTGCGACATTGAACAGTAGATTCTACTAATCACATAGATATTGAATATCCTATACATTCCTGGATGGTCACATTTGGATCACGGCTATTTTTGTATGATCTTCACCAAACCATTTATTTACCCAAATGACACTGCCTGGCCTAAACCATAACTTCTAACCACATTCCATCGCCTGGCTCTGACTATTGGGTTTGTTGAAAGACGAAAAATCGGAATTTCTATATGTACAGAATTAATTTATTCTTTTTATAAAACTATAAGATTCTGTCAGATCTTAAAAATGTTACAGATGTAAATAAGGTTTTTGTGTAAATTCTGTTATAATTTTTGTATATCAATTTTTCTTGTTTTGATTGGTCAACTGTGTACCGTTATACCCTACGATAGTGCTGTCTACTTCTGTGGCCCCCACATGACTGCTTACCTTGTGTACAATTTAAAAGGTATCAGTACTGATATTAACTGGCCCTGCATTGCTTACACCTCAATTTCAGAGAGTAACCCCCTGTATTGTTCACACATGTAACACCTCTATTGTTCACATCTCAGACCCAGACTAAAACTGCCCACATTGTTCATCTGCTCACACCTCATACAAACTGCTGGAGGGGAACTAGTTAGCATTTGAAAATCATTGTTAGAGACCCCTAAAGTGTTTAATCGTGTGCTGAGGGGGCGCTGTGTTATCCACAGGAGAGGAGGCATATGAGTTCAAGGGTATGTCTTAGGGCAGAGACACACGCTCAGATTTGGGGAGATTAGTCACCCAGCGACAAATCTCCTCTTCTTCGGGGCAACTAATCTCCCCAAACTGCCTTCCCCTGCCTTCCCACTGGCTAGAATGTAAATCACCGGCTGAATGGCACTCGGATCGCTTAGTTTTCCGACGTTGCCCAAAGTTTCCTCGTGAGGCAACTTCAGCCGACTTCGTAAAACAAATCGCTCCGAGTGCCATCCCGTCGACGATTTACATTCTAGCCGGCGGGAAGACAGTTCGGGCAGATAACTTGGGTGTGGTTAAAAAAGGGGAGTGGTCAACACTGGCTTCCATTATCGGCCCTCCACCATGTAGGCCAGAAAAAAATCTGTACTACAGAAATTGGTAGCTGCCCTACAGGTATTGCTGAGCTATAGTATACTTTAAATAAATATGGAGAACACCGTGGTTACACTTTAGATCTGGAGTACCCAATATTTTCTTTACCTGTGAGAAACATTCAGAGCAAAAAAAAAGTTGGGGAACAATGCAAGCATGAAAAATATTCTTTGGGGGTGCCAAATAAGGGATGTGATTGGCCATTTGTTAGCCCCTACGTGAAATGCCAACCTACAAGAGGTTGAGTTTGGCAGTACACATGGTATTCATGCAACAAAACATTGCCTCCAAGCCTGGAATTGAAAAATAATCACCTGTTTTGAGGCCACTGGGAGAGCAACGTGTTGTTCCTGAGCCACTGGTTGGAGATCACTGCTTTAGATGTCATTAGGAGTTGGAATTTCCATGTTTTCAGCATTGTGAGTTGGCTGAAAGATATAAGGAAAGGTAGATTGAATGACTGAATTATGGGTAGAAGGAAGGATTCTTTGCCGGCAGCACATGAGAAAGAAATGGGGGCATCTTGGTATTTCAATATAGAGATGGCAGAGTAAATGGTTTCATGTTCATATTATACAGTGGCCTGTATTGTGTGTATATTTATATTGTACAATGACACGGGCTGTATTTATTAACTGATCATTTAATTGCAAACATTTCTAATTTAAAAAGTGGATTTTTTTCTTAAACATATATTTACAGTTACATGATACATTTTAATGGCTGAAATAAAGATAAACTTATTTGCATTTGTGTGCTACATGTTCCAGTTTAACAGTTTAAGACTATTACAGACTATTATCCCACTGTTACTATAGACACCATCTCTCCCTACTATACCTGCTATCCCACAGTCACACTCCCTTCCCAGAGACTATTATCCACTGTTACTATAGACAGCATCTCTCCCTACTATACCTGCTATCCCACAGTCACACTCCCTTCCCAGAGACTATTATCCACTGTTACTATATGCACCATCTCTCCCTACTATACCTGCTATCCCACAGTCACACTCCCTTCCCAGAGACTATTATCCCACTGTTACTATAGACACCATCTCTCCCTACTATACCTGCTATCCCACAGTCACACTCCCTTCCCAGAGACTATCATCCCACTGTTACTATAGGCACCATCTCTCCCTACTATACCTGCTATCCCACAGTCACATTCCCTTCCCAGAGACTATTACCCCACTGTTACTATAGACACCATCTCTCCCTACTATACCTGCTATCAGTGGCGTAACTAGATGTTGCTGGGCCCCACAGCAAATTAATTTTATGGCCCCCAACATATCCAGTGTTTGTCCTGTTTTACCAATATATGTTCAAATTGCTCATCAATGAGAGCCTCATGGGCCCCCCTGTACCTCCTGGGCCCCCCTGCAGCCGCTGGGTCTGCTTCCTCTGTAGTTACGCCCCTGCCTGCTATCCCACAGTCACACTCCCTTCCCAGAGACTATTATCCCACTGTTACTATAGGCACCATCTCTCCCTACTATACCTGCTATCCCACAGTCACACTCCCTTCCCAGAGACTATTATCCCACTGTTACTATAGGCACCATCTCTCCCTACTATACCTGCTATCCCACAGTCACACTCCTTTCCCAGAGACTATTATCCCACTGTTACTATAGGCACCATCTCTCCCTACTATACCTGCTATCCCACAGTCACACTCCCTTCCCAGAGACTATTATCCCACTGTTACTATAGGCACCAATCTCTCCTACTATACCTGCTATCCCACAGTCACACTCCCTTCCCAGAGACTATTATCCACTGTTACTATAGACACCATCTCTCCCTACTATACCTGCTATCCCACAGTCACACTCCCTTCCCAGAGACTATTATCCCACTGTTACTATAGGCACCATCTCTCCCTACTATACCTGCTATCCCACAGTCACACTCCCTTCCCAGAGACTATTATCCACTGTTACTATAGACACCATCTCTCCCTACTATACCTGCTATCCCACAGTCACACTCCCTTCCCAGAGACTATTATCCACTGTTACTATAGACACCATCTCTCCTTACTATACCTGCTATCCCACAGTCACACTCCCTTCCCAGAGACTATTATCCACTGTTACTATAGACACCATCTCTCCCTACTATACCTGCTATCCCACAGTTACACTACCTTCCCAGAGACTATTATCCACTGTTACTATAGACACCATCTCTCCCTACTATACCTGCTATCCCACAGTCACACTCCCTTCCCAGAGACTATTATCCACTGTTACTATAGACACCATCTCTCCCTACTATACCTGCTATCCCACAGTTACACTACCTTCCCAGAGACTATTATCCACTGTTACTATAGACACCATCTCTCCCTACTATACCTGCTATCCCACAGTCACACTCCCTTCTTACTGTATATTATCTCTTATAACTAAGGCAATGATTTGGATTTCAGCAGAAAAAAACAGTAATTGTTATCACCCTCTGTTGCAGATCACCCCACAAGCTTCTAACCGCTAGAACTACTGAAATGGGTGACCTGTGGACAATTTAACCCCTTTCTGTAAAATTATAAAAATGACATGTTTTGGTAAGAAATTAACCTGTCTGGTTGTGACTGTTCTTAGAATAATAAGGAACTATTTTAGGCTGATTGTATCACATACTGCAATTCTGAATACAAACTACAGTATTAGCAGATGTTGAGAGTGAGATGTGGGCAAATAGGCTAGCTCCTCACATCTCTCTATTTGCTGAGAGATCATATTGACCACAAACTGATTTCTTCCTCAGACAAGAGGAATGGTTTAAAGACAGAATAAATAATCAGGAAATAATGCAAGACACATAAACCAGAGAGGTATTTGCAATCACACAACTTATTTCTTAAGAAATATGATCAAATACTGTTCACTACGGAATAGTACACGAAAGTGTAAACATATAAATAACCTGTGACTTCTATTTTTAAACTGCATACAGTATGAGTTATAAACAACCTGTAAAATGTATTGGAATGAATAAAGCTCCCCTATTTGAAATACGTGGATATTTGTAGTCACCGTAGAGTTCCATAACTTGTATAAAAGGACCGGCTGCCTACAGCCTCGCACCTTTATATGGTCATCGGACTTCTTTTACTGTCATAGAATGTAGATTTTTTTCCTTTATAATTAATGATGTCATCAGTTATAATCAGTAGTATCACTTATACCCAATGTCTGAAGAGGGTACCTGGGGTCCATTGCTGAACCCGAACAAAGAGGCCTACTACGCTAGCAGCAACTGGCAAAAAAAATCCCCCACCATTGCCAACACCCCCAGCATTGCCATACACCACCAATCCCCTGAGCCCCACCCACCCAAGCCCCCAAGCCCCACCCCAGATCCCGCCCACTCTGCACAACAGTTAAAACACCACACAGACATCAGTGCTAAAAAAGGTAACCCCCCTCCCACAAGTTATAAAAAGCTATTGATGGTCAGGGCCCCCTTCTAACTGTGGTGCCACGGCACCCCTTAAAAGATTTTTTTTTTTTTTTTAAAAAAAATTGGTTGTCAGGGACCCCCTTATAAGTTTAAAAATAGAAACATTGGCACCAGGGCCCCCCTTACAAATTAAAAAAAAATGGGGGCCGAGAGAATATTTTTTTAAAAAAAACATTGGTGGCCGGGGCCTATAGAGTATTAAAATAATACATTGTTGGCCAGGGGATTAAAAGAAATAAAAAAACACAAATTGGTGTTCAGAGGAATTGAACTCGTGACTTCAGGACTTCAACTTGTCCACCTTTTTTGACTTTGGGTCTTTTTGACGCTTCGGGAGTTCGGCTGTTGGGCTTTTCAGCACTTCTGTCAAGGGAGGCCCGGCTCATTCGAAAGTGCAGCCTTCAGGCCCCCCCCTGATGGCGGCCCTGATAACATTTTAGCCTTTTATTAATAGATACACAGCTCATCATGGCTAGTAGAGTTGTTTCTGACACCGTGTAAGTGCAGGTTCCACTTTCTTGTATAAAAACTTGAGAAGAGAAGACAGCTTGGAGGAAACATCTTCTCCACCCGACACTGATGAGAAGATTTCTGTAATTGTCAGGCACAAGAAACCAGATGGAGGCACAAGAAACCAAATTTATTATCATGTGAGAATGACCCCCTGATAATACATTGACAATCTAACTGAGAGACAGTTAGCATACTTGTAACTGCTTATTGCACGCCTCTTTAAAGGACAAGGAAAGCTAAACTAAATAAGCAGGCCCGGATTTGCGGCAAGGCCGCATAGGCCCGGGCCTAGGGCGGCAAAGAAATAGGGGCGGCATGCCGCCCAGCTGCCGTTCAACTGCACCAGCTGCGCCGGCGTTTTTTCGTTTTTCTGCTGGATAATTAGTGACGAGCCCTAAGCTTAGCTTCTCAACAGCCAATCAGAGCCCACTGAGCATGTGAGTGTCACAGACACTTTCCAAGATGGTGACCCCCTGTGACAAGTTTGAAGTCCTGGATCATTGCTGCTATTGACAAGCTCAAACTTTAGCCTCGTGCAATAAGTTCAGTATATAAAATATGGCATTTTTAGCCCTATTAATTTTTAGAGTTTAGTTCTAGGCGGGTGGGCTAAATATAAAGAGTGATAAGAGTAAGGGTTTTTCACTAATTCCCTACATAGATCTAAGAAGAAGTCAGGAACCCAAGCAACTGATCAAAGAACCCAAATGCAATAGAATAAAGACCTTCCAAGAGGCAATAAACTTATCCATCTTTCCCTTGATCTCCAGAACCAGATGTCACTTTAAAGGAGAAACAAACCTTTATTAAAAAAAACTCCTACCCCCTACCCTACATAGACCCCCCCCTCCCCAGTCTAACTGCCCCTCCAGGCAAATGCCCCTAACTCTTTACTTACCCCTCCGTGCAGATTCTATCCAGCAGAGTTCACGGCAGCCATCTTCTTCTCTTCGGTAATCTTCGGAATGAGACCAGCTTAGCAAAGTTGGAGCAATTTTCAGTTTCTGTGCACTCACTGAAACTCACAAAAATTGTAGAAGCGCCAGTCTCATTCCAGAGATTACCGAAGCAGCTGAAGATGAACTCCACTGGACAGAATCTGCACTGCGGGGGGCAGCTAGACTGGGTGGGAGGGGGGTAGGGTTGCCACCTTTTATAATTTTTTTTACCGGCTGCTGGGGGCGGGGCCTCAAAAGGGGCGGACATGACGTCAAAAGGGCGGGCGTCATGCCAAAAGGGGCGGGGCCACGGACGCTAGAAGAGGCAAAGAAAAAGGTAAGTTGCAGGGGATTGGGGGCAGGCCTTTTGATTGTATTACAAATTTACCGGCAGCTACATTGCTCTAAATTTGTAATACCGGCCCCGGACTTGGCAGGTATTTTACTGGCTAGGCCGGTAAAATACCGCCGGGTGGCAACCCTAGAGGGGGGTCTATGTAGGCAGTAACGTAACTAGAGGGGGGCGGGCCCTGGCGTTCGACGTGCAGCCGGGGCCCCCCGCCCTCCTCCATACACTCGGAACCCCGTAGAAGACAGTGGCATGCAAGCTGCCGGGGGGCCCTGAGGGGGTGTGGACCCTGGCCCAATCGCACCCCCTGCTCCCCCGGTAGTTACGCCACTGTATGTAGGATGGGTTTTTTTTTATTAAGGGTTTGTTTCTCCTTTAACACAAGTAAATACACAGAATAGTCTGAGCATTTTTCATGAAAGTGTCTTGATAGTGTCACGGCCTGAGTATCGTATAATTAGCACGGCCTACATTTTCCTTGGATGTGTAGTGAGAGGCATATGGGAAATGTACATAGGTAAATAAATGGAGCTGGAAGCATTATTCCAAACTAATCAACCGTGAGGACTCTCAGTATCCATGAGAATTGTGTGTTTGCTGTTACAGTTGGCATACACTGGTTTTGTGATAAGGAAATGTTTATATTTAGAAGGATATTTACATTTGCGTTATGGATCTGTATAGGATATATTATCCACAAACCCATTATCTACAAAGGTCTCAATTACAAAAATACCATAAAGCTCTATTGAAGCCACCGATGTAGGGGATCACGTCTGACTCCCACTCAACATTCTAGTTTATACCAAAGGTGTTGAGTTGGGTTCTGTTCAGGGTCCTGTGCAGGTCAGTTCTTTCATTCCCATCTCATCAAACCCAGTCTGTGTGGACCTCATGGGGGCATTACAGGTATGGGACCTGTTATCCAGAAAGCTTGGGGCCTGGGGTTTTCCAGATAACAGATCTTTCTGTAATTTGGATCTCGATATCTTAAGTCTACTAGAAAATCATGTAAATATTAAATAAAGCCAATAGGCTGGTTTTTCTTCCAATAAGGATTAATTATTGAGCCAAGGTAAATGAGAAGATTGTTGGAATGTAAAATGTTTAAAATATTAATACAAGTATGGGATCTGTTATCCAGAATCCTTGGGACCTGGAGTTTTCCAGATATTTCTGTAGTTTGGATCTTTATAGCTTATACCAAAAAAATCATATAAACATTAAAAAATACCCTGGTTTTGCCTCCAATAAGGATTAATTATATCTTAGTTGGGATCAAGTAGAAGTTACTGTTTTATTATTACAGAGAAAATGGAAATCATATTTAGAGATTTGGATTATTTGATTAAAATGGGGGCTATAGACAGTCTTTCCCTAATGGAATGGATGGTTTAATGGATAATGGATCCCATACTTGTATTGTGCTGAAACAAAGAGCCCAAACTGCTGCCACAAAGTAGGAAGCATGGCAAGAATGTCATTGTATATTTTAGCATTATGTTTGCTTTTACAGGACTGTGAACCCTAGCCTGAACCATGAAAATAATTCCCACACTTTTATCTCAAAATAAAGATAAAAAAACCTCAGATTAATCTGTTAGACTGCCAGACGTGGAGCATAATTGATCATTTCAAAGAACCTCTTCCTCGTCCAAGTGCCATAGAGCTTTACACTGTTGCCGCCAAAGCATAGCATTGTGCATGGTGATGTTAGGCTGCTCGCCCATAAAAGAGGCATGTTTCCATTGGAAAGGATAGATACCCCTTTCAAAAAGAATTTACATACAACATTATCAAATAATGTGGAAATAAATTCGTCCTTATATGTAATACGGGCCCAAACCACTCCCAGCATCGGACTGGTAGGTCAGAGGCCACTGGGGCTTCCACCACAGGGACCCCCACCCTCCTCCAGGCCCCCCTGCAGTCCCCCCAACTTAATCTCAAACCCCACCCCTCCAGGCCCCAGCACATACCTGCCCAGTCGTTTCGACTCGATTGGGGAGATTGAATGGGGAGAGATCAGGGGGAATCGCGGGCTGAAAGTGGGTGTGGGTCTGAGCTAGGGCCCAATGTCCTGCCAGCCCAGTCCAACCCTGGCCACTCCCATAGACCTCACACATCCTCTAAATGCAGCCTAAAAGCCACATCTCTAGCAGTTTACTCTAGACTTGGGAACAACACAGTCTACTTAAAGAACTTGGCTATAAGAATATGGAGCACGTGACCCACCTGTTCCTTCAACAATACTCTTACAACAAGGCCATGTAATATACACAGATCAAACATTGGAAAAGGGAATCTCCCATGGTCCAAGTCCAACTGTCTCTGCTATCACAGATCATGGACTCTATAGAAAGCTGGAGAACTTACTAGAACATCAGTTACACTATCACAACATGATAAAATGTATCTATCTAGTCTCCCTATACAAGGTCATTATGAGAAGCTTGGGCTCTGGGCTTTTAAACCTGCAAATGTCAGGCTACGGCAGACAAAACACTCATAAATCCCAGGAATATGAAGATTAATGAAATCCCTGCCCTAAAAGGCTCTTTGTCCTGATGCAATAAAATCTTTCTTTGGCACAGCAGGATGTACTGTAGTTAAAGAGCTAATAGCCACTGAGCACACACAGGTACATTTACTAAGCAAATTACAAATGGTACTCTCAATGGCAACATTAATCAGTGCAAATATTGGCAGTTAGTACCTGGAAAGTACCCTTTTAATAGTAACGCAAGGAGAAAATAAAGCTGGACATACAGATGAAGCCATCAAGATTTCACATTTCGTCTCAACATGGCACTTTTTAGTCCTGCCTTTAGATCAGTGATCCCCAACCAGTAGCTCATGAGCGACATGTTGCTCTCCAACCTCTTGGATGTTGCTCTCAGTGTCCTCAAAGCAGGTGCTTATTTTTGAATTCCAGGTTTGGAATCAAGTTTTCTTTGCGTAAAAACTAAGTATATTGGCAAGTAGTGCCTCCTGTAGGCTGCCAGTCCATATAGGGGATATCAAATAGCCAATCACAGCCCTTATTTGGCACCCCAAGGGACTTTTTTCAGGCTTGTGTTGCTCCCCAACTCTTTTTACATTTGAAGGTTGGGGACCTCTGCTTTAGATGATGCTAGAGTGCGATGGTCTTGGTCCATCAGAAGCAATATACTGGAAAAATTGCACTCTAGCACCATTGTTCCCCAACCAGTGGCTCTTGAACAACATGTTGCTCACCAACCACTTGGATGTTGCTCTCAGTGGCCTCAAAGCAGGTGATTATTTTCGGATTCAAGGCTTGGAGACAAGTTTGGCTGCATAAAAGTCAGGTGTACTGCCAATGAGAGCCTCCTGTAGCCTTTCAGTCAACATAGGGGCTACCAAATAGCCAATCACAGCCATTATTTGGCACCCCCAGGGGGGTTTTGTTTCATCCTTGTTGCTCCCCAACTTTTTTTACATTTAAATGTGAGCAAGGGCTCCACTCCTTATGCACTCCAGGAATGGGGAGTTGAGTTTTTATTTTCTTTTCTGAAATCCAAAAACTGCCCATACAGTGCTTTAGATATAGAATCTTTTCAGCAGTTGTTCTACACTTACGGGGTATAAAGCTGTAGGTATTACTGGATTATGGGGTTGTGGGAGTAGTGTAAGGCTAATCAACTATAAATCTAGATTAAGGAAGTAATCTGAGAGGATGTTGGTTTTAGGGATTCATATTTCTTCATAATTATAGTAGACTATTGCAAAATTATTCAAAACCTGTAAGGTAAAGAGGAAAAACATGAGTCCTATGACAGACACACAATTAAGCATTTTACACACAATCCTCTGGGTGCTACAGTAACCAATTTCTTTATCCAAAACATATAAAACCTACATCAAAATGGTCCCTGAAGGAACAAAACTTTAGTCAAGAAACCGTTTTCCCAAAAGAAATGTGTCTTAATGGAAAGGTTAAAATGAGTGACACAGAATGAATTACTAATAACAAAAGAAGTCAAGAGATTGTTTACTGATCAACCATAGATAAAGCCACAATTTGTTTGACAAGCCACTACAAAATAAATAACTTTTGGCTGCTCTTGTACTAAAACTCTTTGTAATGAACCAGAATCAGTTGAAATGGATGGTTTTAGAAGTGGTAGCAAACCTACTAAGGTGGGAATGCAACAAGACAAGTGTTACAGAGAGAAATGTTTTGGATAAAGAAATTGGTTACTGTAGCACCCAGAGGGTTGTGTGTAAAATGCTTTAATTGTGTGTCTGTCATAGGACTCATGTTTTTCCTCTTTACCTTACAGGTTTATAAATAGTCTACTATAATTATGAAGAAATATGAATGCATGGTAATGTATGGGCAAGTTTTTTCCTTGTCACTAATAGGCTTTTGTTATGGTTTTGTAATGGGTAGACCTTGGTGAAAATTGCAGCACCCTAAGTTTTTTTTTATTGCAGGCTAATAGTTTGCAAATAGACTTTATGGCTACTGTATATAGATTGGTCCGGTGTGAACAAAAGGTGAGCAAGCCCGGCACTGTTCCTCTAGACCAGGGGTCCCCTATACTTTTTTAACCTGTAAGTCACACTTGAATGTAAAACCTGTTGGGGAGCCACAGAAGCAAGAAATACATTCCTTGGAGATTCCAAATAAGGACTGTGATAGGCTAATTGATAGCCCCATGTGGACTGTTATCCTGCAGGAGGTTATATTGGGCAAAACCTTTGTCTTTAGTCTTTAGTCTTTGTCTTTAGTCTTTAGCAACAGGTTGGGTACCCATAGCAGTCAAGTTTTAGCCAGAAAATCTCCAATTCCTTGAAGTGTGGCAGTGTGTGGGTAACCCATCTGGTACCCAGCTAAGGTTGGCCCATTTCACTCTCCCGTGTGGTTTTGGGCAAGATTTTTTTCCTTGTTCAGCTGAATCGGTGGCTGAGTGACGCCACTTCCAATTGATGGTGACATTACTTCTGGTTTTGCGGGTCTAGGGTCTGAAGGTAAGTTTAACTCTATGCGGTCGGAGTCGGGTAGCGGTTTGGGGTAGGGGGATGTATTGGGTGGCGGGTGCGGGTCAGGTGATGGGTCGGGCAGGGGTCTGTCCAATTGGACCTGTGCAGAACTCTAACTAGGAGCAAAATCAAAGGTAGTGAAGAACAACATGTTGGTTGGGAATCACTGCTCTAGACAGCACAATACAGCTCATTGGGAGGTAAGTCCAGGTGTGTACTATTTCTGTACAAAAGCCTCTGCTGAGACAAAACAAATGTTGCAGCTCCCGCTCTTGTATTAAGGCAAATAAGTGATATAATCCTTCTACTTGTTCTGAGGAAAATAAGAAGATAATTACAAAGCATATAAAGAGCTGTGGGATCATTCCACGTGCTCAAAGTAAAAAACAAATAAGATTATCCAACGGTATATTTGCTTTATGACCAGCAATACTGGCAGGCCTTTGACTGGGCAGGACTCTTTCTTATTTGTAGTATTGACATAAAAGTTACTTATTAATAACAGTGATAGTTGTATTGTCATTCTGTCAGCAATGCATCGAACATATTTTTCATGGCTTCATACAGCAGGCTCACTCAGAAATGAAGCTGTTTCCGCTGAAATGTAAATAGCACATTATATTGAATGGTGGATCGATAAAGTTAACAACGGGATTGAGCTCAAACAGGAGCTTGGAAGCTCTGTGCCTTTTATTAATAGAAAACGTTTCCTTTGGTTACTTGAGATACAAATATGAGCTAATGATGCAACAAATCCAGGATTGGATTTGGGATTTGGCCAAGATTCGACCTTCTTCAGCAGGATCCCAATTCAGCCGAATCCCAATCGAACAGAATCCGAATCCTTAAAGGGGTTATAACGTTTACCCACAGCGCCCCCTAGTTTTCTATAGAAGTTGCCAAAAAACGTAATCATAGATACAAGAGATTTCACCAATGAGAATTCTATTGATCAAACACTTCATTATAAATGCAAGAGCATTAACCAATGAGAATTCTGATTCCCAGCACCATGTCAGGCATCTTGCTGTTATCTTACATAAAGAGATAATTATGTCATTTTCATTCTTGATGATATAACACTGGAATCAAACATGGGGATAAAGGACAGACTTGTTCAGGGCTGGGAAACTGAGCTTAAAGGGAGACTGTCATGGGAAAAAACATTTTTTTCAAAATGAATCAGTTAATAGTGCCGCTCCAGCAGAATTCTGCACTGAAATCCATTTCTCAAAAGAGCAAACAGATTTTTTTATATTCAATTTTGAAATCTGACATGGGGCTAGACATATTGTCAATTTCCCAGCTGCCCCCAGTCATGTGACTTGTGCTCTGATAAACTTCAATCACTCTTTACTGCTGTACTGCAAGTTGGAGTGATATCACCCCTCCCTTTTTCCCCTCAGCAGCCAAACAAAAGAACAATGGGAAGGTAACCAGATAGCAGCTCCCTAACACAAGATAGCAGCTGCCTGGTAGATCTAAGAACAACACTCAATAGTTAAATCCCATGTCCCACTGAGACACATTCAGTTACATTGAGAAGGAAAAACAGCAGCCTGCCAGAAAGCATTTCTCTCCTAAAGTGCAGGCACAAGTCACATGACTGGGGGCAGCTGGGAAATTGACAAAATGTCTAGCCCCATGTCAGATTTCAAAATTGAATATAAAAAAATCTGTTTGCTCTTTTGAGAAATGGATTTCAGTGCAGAATTCTGCTGGAGCAGCACTATTAACTGATTCATTTTGAAAAAAAATGTTTTCCCATGACAGTATCCCTTTAAAGCTTCCAACTCCAATTACAGGAACAAAGAACTGACTGGATGATAATGCTAAGTGGGTTATAATAGTGAGTGGGTGATGTAGTGATGTATAAGAGCAGATTATAAAGAATTCAGAGATATATATATAGATTGTCATTGAGGGCACGAAATCCATCTCTGCTTAAAGCTTCCGACTCCAATTACAGGAACAAAGAACAGGAAGTCAGGTTTATACAGATCAGCTGCGATTCTCATTGGAGGATTTTTAGCATTTTTAAAGCAGTGACTGGCTGTGGAGATTTGGGGAAACGTCTTGGAAAAATTTTATTATGCAATATTGCTTTAACAATACAGCCCTGCTGTTCCTGGACTGCATCTCCCAGCATGCCTCAGCCTTCATTATATGTTACATTATTCTGGAATTTGTAGTCCTGTAGTAAACAGGGGCGTAACTAGTTATTACTCTGCCCCACAGCATATTATCTTTCAGGCCCCCAAAATGTCTAGAGGTTGAGCCAATATTTATTGAAATTGTATATGAATTAGGGCCTCATGGGGCCCCTATACCTCCTGGGACTCCTTGCAGCCACAGGTTCTGCTTCCTCTATAGTTACGCCCCTTTGAGTAAAGTTTGGTTGAGCAGGGCAGTGCATCAGGGTTAGGGTTTACTAACCCTTTAAAATCTTGATATTTTTCATCACATGAAAAAGGGAATTTTTTTTTTCCTTTTGAATTCTTCCTTGCCCTAATTGGCAAATGCGAATTAGGGAGTCTTTCTTCATGAAAGATTGGGGATTGGCCATATCCTAAAATAACGAGATCAATATTCAATATATTTTCTATTTTTACCCCAGAATCCGCACTCTAAAAAAAAAGTAAAATAATAATAAATGTCATCCTCTCTCCCAGTAGAATAGAACAATGATCTGCTTGCCACCATGTATCTGCCCACCGCCATGTTTTTTCCTTGCCAGAATAGTTTCCATCAAATCAGGAACTTATCTTGCGGCCATACATACATTACATACGTATTCCATACATTTTTTTTTCCATCTGGTCAGTGGCGTAACTAGATATTACTGGGCCCCACAGCAAATTATTTTTCAGGCCCCCAAAATGTTTAGAGGTTGACTTGTTTCTCCAATATTGATTGAAATTGTTTATGAATTAGGGCCTCATGGGGCCCCTATACCTCCTGGGCCCCCTGCAGCCGCAGGGTCTGCTTCCTCTATAGTTACGCCCCTGCATCTGGTGTAACCCTTTCTGATTTAAATACAGATGCAAACAAGTTCACCAATGAGAATGCTGCTGATGCACAAACATAATTATAGATTCAAGAGAATCGACCAATGAGAATGCTGCTGATCCACAAACATAATTAAAGATGCAAGAGAATCAACCAATGAGAATGCTACTGATCCACAAACATAGTTACAGATGCAAGAGAATCGACCAATGAGAATTTTGCTGATGCACAAACATAATTACAGATGCAAGAGAATCGACCAATGAGAATGCTACTGATCCACACACATAATTATAGATGCAATAGAATCGACCAATGAGAATGCTACTGATCCACACACATAGTTACAGATGCAAGAGAATCGACCAATGAGAATGCTACTGATCCACAAACATAATTACAGATGCAAGAGAATTGACCAATGAGAATGCTGATTCGGAGCACTATGCCAGCCATCTTGCTCTTATCTTACATACAGATTATAACATGATTTAACCCTTGATAATGAGCATAATCAAACAGTTTAAGATCCTCTTTAAGTGTTGGGCATGTGGCCCTGTTGAGCCAAAGAAAGGGGAACAGAATAAACCATCATTTTCCGGGTGTACATGTGTGTGTTTAATAAAAGTCCATCTGCTGCACCTTTGTATACAAAAGGATATGTTGACAAGGCTGAATGACTCAACATACACATGAATTCGGCACAGTCCCAGATGGTTGTTTTACACTGAACCAAATAGTATAGGCCGATACGGTATTTATAAATTAGTAATTTTATTAGACAAATGCCTAAATATTATATTAATATATTTATTATATATAATTAATATATTTTTGCATTAATACAAGCAGCGCTCTCAGCAAGCAGTAACTTGTGTAAGCGTTGGAGCCATAATTATACTGTTGCGCCTGGGTACATATCTATAATATACTTGTAAGTGCCAGTGGCACACATGGGGTGAATTTACTAAGCAGCGAAAAATTTGCCAGCGATGGCTTCGCACCCATTGCAACACTTCGCCAGGCGAAAATTTGCTGGGACAACGCTAATTTACTAAAATGCCAAGTTTCGTCCTGGCCGACGTTACTTCTGCAATGCAAGCAAATCAAAGCGAAGATGCGCTAGCGTTCAATTCTGCCTAGCGCAAATTCGTTAGAGGTCGTCGCTCAGGCTAATTTGTATACGGTGGGAAATTTAAAGTTGAATGACGTCTTTATGTTATATGTTGCCTCAAATACATTACATTTACACTGAGAACTAGACATGTCCAGGGAACCTTAATAAAGACAATAGAGTTGTTATAATGCCCTACACATGCTATGACTCTGAAAAAAGGAAAAGACGCCAGCATTTTTGGAATTTAGAGGTTTTTCCAATCAGAAAATATGATGTAAGTAAGAGAAGATTGAGGAAGATCTATGCACTCCTATTGCACTTCACCTGGTCTGAGCTGGCGAAGGCAAGTCTGGCGAAAGTAAAATCCGTATTTTACTGAATTTGCGGCGTAACGTCCATTCGCCAGATCGAAAAGTCGTCTGTAAATAGTGAATCACCGCTAGCATCTATCTCTTTCGCTAGCGAAGTGATTCGGCGAAGTACCTGGGGGAGTTAATGCTGGAGAATTGACGCCAGAGTTAGTCACTTCGCCCTTCAATAAATCTGCTCCTTGGAGTTTGATCTCCATTCAGATGAAATGCTTGTCAGTAGGATATTATTAAAAGACCAGTAACAATTTTTTTATACTTAACGAAGAAAAAAAAACCGAGGCAGTTTTAACTTTCAATTCGCAAAGTCTTTATTAAAAAATGACTTACCGATTCTCCGCTTGTGCTCCTCTTCAGAAACGGCGACATCGTGCGGCACTCGATTTCTCCTTCTTGCCTTCTATAGGAGATAGCCAGGGAGGAGAAATCGAGTGCCGCATGGTGGATTGTCGCCCTGTCGCCGTTTCTGAAGAGGAGCGCAAGCGGAGAATCGGTAAGTCATTTTTTAATAAAGACTTTGCGAATTGAAAGTTAAAACTGCCTTGGTGGTTTTTTTTCGTTAAGTGGAAACTATTTTTTTTTTAAATTTTTTTTATGTTACTGGTCCTTTAATACTTGATGCCCTGGATCTCCAATACAGGACATTGTGAGGGCAGGGGAACTCTCCTTGGTATTTGTAGAAACTATTATTACCCTCCAGTTCTGTTCCGTTGGTTTTATAAAGACGCCAAGTCTAGAGATGGAAACCCAGATCTGAAGGGATCCAACAATATCTTGGTCCTGTCTGAGCCTCCCTCCGGCCCAGCCTCACTGCTTCAGGCAGATATCAGAGGACTTTGGGTGGTGTTTACAGATAAGCACATTTTTATTGCCAGATTTGCATTTGTTTTGCTGGATAAAAATCTTTTGTTTACTCACATTGGGGAATCAAAAACGCAATAAAAAGCATGAGAAAAATACCCATTGACTTAACGCATTTGACACAAGAAAGAGGTGACGCTCATGCATTTCGCGCGAGACAAAACACAAGAACGTTTCACCACTTCTCAAATTTTTTCAGTGACAGTTTCAAATATTCCAGTGGAGCAGGTAAGGAGCCAGGGGCATATTAATGATACAGGTAAGGGATCCGTTATCTGGAAACCCATTATCCAGAAAGCTCCAAATTATAGAAAAGCTGTCTCAAATAGACTCCATTTTATCTAAATAATCCAAATTCTTAAAAATGATTTTTTTTCCTGTGTAATAATAAAACAGTAGCTTATACTTTATCCTAACTAAGATATAATTAATTCTTATTACCCACAGTAACAGGTCTATCACCCACTACAGGTATGGGACCTGTTATCCAGAATGCTCAGAACCTGGGATTTTTCGTATAATGGATCTTTCCGTAATTTGGATCTTCTACTAGAAAATCATGTAAACATGAAATAAACCCAATAGGCTGGTTTTGCTTCCAATAAGGATTAATTATATCTTAGTTGGGATCAAGTACAAGATACTGTTTTATTATTACCGTATATACTCGAGTATAAGCCGTCCCGAGTATAAGCCGAGGTACCTAATTTTACCTCCAAAAACTGGGAAAGCTCATTGACTCGAGTATAAGCCGAGGGTGAGAAATGCAGCAGCTTCTGATAAGTTTCAATCTCGTTTTTGGATGACTATTCTTAGGTGCCAGCTACTATTCTAAGGCGCCGGTGAATATTCTTAGGCGCCGGCTACTATTCTAAGGCGCCGTTGAATATTCTTAGGCGCCGGCGACCATTTTGCGCTTGACCCGAGTATAAGCCGAGGTAGAGTTTTTCAGCATATTTTGGGGGCTGAAAAACTCGGCTTATACTCGAGTATATACGGTACACAGAAAAGGGAAATCATTTTGAAAAATGTGAATTATTTGATAATAATGGAGTCTATAGGAGACGACTTTCCTGTAACCATAACTGTACTGTATATGGAGTGAGTATTTCTATTTATGTTCTGCAAAGTGAGAAAATAGAAATCTAAACATATAACTGTGCCATAAAAACGTGTGTATAAGAAATTCGACCCCCCAGTTTGAGGTGTGTGTGAAGCATGTGATGATAAGTCAGATATTAATGGCAGTTCCTCTTCTCTGAAACTGGTGTACGTGACTCCCGCTTGCCTGAAACTTCCTCTTGCACTGCTCTGCCCGACTCCTGAAAATGAACCCGACACTATGTGGTCAAAAACTTGATTGACAAAATGCTTTCTAGAAAGACTTCCCTCAAGTGATTGACTGTGATATTACTAGTACATGATAATAGTGATTGGGTGATAATAATGATTGGGTGATAATAGTGATTGAATGATAATAGTGATTGAGTGATAATAGTGATTGGATGATAATAGTGATTGAGTAATAATAATGATTGGGTGATAATAGTGATTGGGTGATAATAATGATTGGGTGATAGTGATTGAGTGATAATAGTGATTGGATGATAATAGTGATTGGGTAATAATAGTGATTGGGTGATAATAGTGATTGGGTGATAATAATGATTGGGTGATAATAGTGAATGGGTGATAATAGTGATTGAGTGATAATAGTGATTGGATGATAATAGTGATTGGGTAATAATAGTGATTGGGTGATAATAGTGATTGGGTGATAATAATGATTGGGTGATAGTGAATGGGTGATATTAATGATTGGATGATAATAGTGATTGGATGATAATAGTGATTGGGTAATAATAAAGATTGGGTAATAATAGTGATTGGGTAATAATAATGATTGGGTGATAGTGAATGGGTGATAATAATGATTGGGTGATAATAGTTATTGGGTGATAATAGTGATTGGGTGATAATAATGATTGGGTGATAAAAGTTATTGGGTGATAATAATGATTGGGTGATAATAGTGATTGGGTGATAATAATGATTGGGTGATAATAGTTATTGGGTGATAATAATGATTGGGTGATAATAGTTATTGGATGATAATAGTGATTGAGTGATAATAGTGATTGGGTGATAATAATGATTGGGTGATAATAGTTATTGGGTGATAATAATGATTGGGTGATAATAGTTATTGGATGATAATAGTGATTGAGTGATAATAGTGATTGGGTGATAATAGTGATTGAGTGATAATAATGATTGGGTGATAATAGTGATTGAATGATAATAGTGATGTATAAGAGCAGATTATAAAGAATTTAGAGATATACCTGTATATAGAGGGTACGAAATCCATCTCTGCGACACTTCATTTTCTAGAGTCGCCCAAAGTTTCCTCATGAGGCAACTTTGGGCGCCTTCGGAAAACGATGCACCGCGAGTGCCATCCCGCTGGCGATTTTTCATTATAGCCAGTGGGAAGGCAGAGGAAAGCAGTTGGAGGAGATTGTCGCCCAGAAGAAGAGGCGATTATTCGCCAGGTGACTGAATCTCCCCAAATCTCTACGTGTGACCTTACCCTAAAGCATTGACTGGCTGTGGAGATTTGGGGGAAAGCTTTGGAAATGTTCTATTATGCAATATTGCTTTAAGAATACAACCCTGATGTTGATGGTCTACAGCTCCCAGTATGCCTCAAAATTAAAACAGGGGTCATTAATAAGCAGTGCAGGTATAAGATCCATTATCCAGAAACCCATTATCCAATAAGCTCCAAATTATGAAAAGGCAGCGTAAAGACCCGAAATCACGAAAACAGATGAAATTGAAGTCCTGAAGCAGCGAAAATACCCGAAGTCAAGGAAGGGAGCCGAAGTTGAAGTCCTGAAGCCACCAGTTCTACTGAACACCAATGTGTATTTTTTTATTTTTTTAATCCCCTGGCCACCAATGTATTATTTTAATATTCTATAGGCCCCTGCCACCAAAGTTTTTTTAAAAAATATTCTCGGGGGCCCCAATTATTTTTTTAACTTGTAAGGGGGGTCCTGGTTCCAATGTATTTTTTTTTTTTAAATATTTTCTGGGGCTCCAATTTTTTTTAATCTGTAAGGGGAGCACTGGCGCCAATGTTTTTTTAAAAAATATTCTCAGGGCCCCAATTTTTTTTTTTTACTTGTAAGTAGGGATGCACCATATTCACTATTTTGGATTCGGCCGAACGCCTGAACCCTTTGCTAAAGATTCGGCTGAATACTGAACCAAATCCGAACCCTAATTTGCATATGCATATGCAAATTAGGAGTGGGAAGTGGAAAACATTTATTACTTCCTTTTTTTTGACAAAAAGTCACGCAATTTCCCTCCCTGTCCCTAATTTGCATATGCAAATTAGGATTCATATTCAGTTCGGCTGGGCAGAAGGATTTGGGCGAATCCGAATCCTGCTGAAAAAGACCGAATCCTGGTTGAATCCCAAACCGAATCCTGGATTCGGTGCATCCCTACTCATAAGGGGGGCCCTGGTGCCAATGTTTTTTTAAAAAATATTCTCTGGGGTCCCAATTTTTTTTTTACTTATAGGGGACCCCTGGTCACCAATTATTTGTTCTAACCTGTAGTGGGGACCTGACCACCAATTTTAAAAAAAAATCTTTTATGGGGGACCCTGGTGCCACAGTTTTTTTTTTAACTAATAAGGGGGCCCTGACCATCAATAGTTTTTTTATAACTTGTATGTGTGGGGAGTTAAATTTTTTAGCACTGATGACTGTGTGGTCTTTTAACTGTGGTGTGGAGTGGGCGGGACTGGATGGGGCCTGGGGGTCAGGGCGGCAGGACCCAGGGGGCCCTAAAAATTTTCTTGTAAGGGGCCCGGTGATTTCTAATGGCACAAAATGTGTGTATTTAAAGCAAATTTGTTATGTATTTGTTACACACACTGTTATACTGCCACCTGCTGGATCCTGTATAATTCAGACTTACGGAGCCACCCATTAACCCTTTCCTCTCCAAAATTAAATCAAAGCAATTTTACCGATATTAATTCATTGCCCTTCTCACTGATTTGAAAGTTATCTGCTACTGAAATCCGTATGTGTCTATTTGCAGCAGATTCTGACTCCTGAACGAATGTAGCAGCTGCTAAACACACCGGAAGGAGAGTCCTGTGACCTTGTCTCAAGAGTCAGACCCAGAGAACAGAAAATTGAACAATAAATATGATAATTGCACTTACAAATAGCTTTAAAAAAATGAATAATGTTTAAAGCTATTGTCAAGCTTTTGTAAAATGCATCTTCCAACCTCTCTCCAACCAGTAGTCGCATTTCTTTTTGGCGTAGCCTCGTGTACATACAATTAGACGTGTGCTTAGTCTGTGATTGGCTGCAGAGGCCGTGAGCCTTTGACGTGCTCCCAGGACTGCCATCAGTAATCGCAGGGCCCCATACAACAAAATTTCCTGGGCCCCCTGGGCTGCATCAACCGCAAGCCCCACCTACAGGTCAGCCCTCCCCACCCCACAGGTCCACCCCCCCACAACACAGTAAAAAAACAAAAAAAATATTGGTGGCTAGGGTTCCCACATGTTAATAAAAAATAAAAAGATATTGGTGGTCAGGGCCTCCCATAAAAAAAAACATTTGTAGCCACGGCCCCCCATTAAAAAATATTGGTGGCTTGGACCCTACATGAGAAAAAAAAATTGGTGGCCAGGCCCCCCACATTATGAGAAAATTGGTGGCCAGGGCCCCTTAAACGTCCATGCCTTCCCGAAGTCAGCAGCTCTCAAAAGATGGGGGGACCGGCTAATCAAGTAAGGGTGGTGTGGCCGGGCCCCCCTTACCCTCGGGGCCCCCTACAACTCTCCCCCCTGTCCCCCCCTGATGGCTGCCCTGCGTGCTCAAATTCCTTAGGGGCCTGAAATAACAAGCTCATTAAGGCTTAATTGCATAGGGTGAGACTACAGTGGCTCTCACAGGGGAGCAGCAATCTGAATTCTACTGTATGTGTTGCAATTAGAGGCACATTTTATTCAACACAAGGAGAGTAAATACAATTTTTTTTAAATCTTTTTTTTAATGTAAGAGTTGCCAGGGATGCTGGGAGTTGTAGTCAATAACATCCAGAGAACATAAATACAGTTATTTTGGCCCCTGCTACTGAACCCCTCATTTCTAGTTCTGACGCCCATATTGTTATAGTTCTTTTCAGCGTCACCCTAGAAATAATTTCATGGGACCAGTGTCACATGTGCAGCACCAGGTCATGATCATGTTGTCAACGACCCCTGGTCTTTACCCCCACGGGAGGGAAAACACAGAGTTGGAGGATGTTCAATTGAACCTTGGTGAACGGCACAGAAAACAAGCACAAAAATATATATCATTTTATTATTACAAAAAATACTTTGTTGGGCTGTTGTACAGCGGCTGTTGGGCAAAGGCTCATTGTGCGGTTACATTTTACAGAGAGATGGTCAATACCAACTTTTGCCAGCAGAGAGAGCAAAGAGCAGATAAAAATAATAAATCTTTCACTTTCCAAAAGTGGATAAACCCCATTTTTGATCAGCTGTTAGGAGTTTTTTTTTCGTGGTGTTGGAATATATTTTTCTGCATATATATAGTGTAAGCATTTAAATATAACCATTTATAAAGTTTGCGCAGCTCATATTTATTCGCAAATGGTTGTTTTGCCCATGCTTTTTCCTGAACTGTAAAATATTGCTCTGCTGTGCCAGTCTTTCCGGTTTTTGCGAATTTGCATTGTGAATAAGTTTTCGCAAATGAGACGAGCGTTTGTGTGAGTGCGCCCACTGTGCGAGGCTGCTGTGTGCGGAAATAGCTTTGATAGTAACGTAAATCTGCAATTTGCCAAACTGCTTCACGAATATTTTCTCCGGCACCAAAGCTGTGGAGTAATTCAAACGCATAGTGTGCAAATAAATATTCGCAATTTGATTTTTTCCATATTTAAAAAGCTCTTATAGACATTCGCAATGTGAAAAACAAATTCGCAAATCTTATTCAGCTTTATAAATATAACCATGTGCAGGGAAAATATATTCACAGTGCGAACCAATCTGCCCTGCGCAAAGTTTATAAACGAGCCCCCCTGACTTTTTCCTGATAGGACCAAGCAGTTACCAGTGTTAAAGGGACACTGAACCCAACCACCCAATACATGGATTATTGTGCCATTTTGGGGTCATTATATTACACTGGAATCAGACATGGGGATAAAGGACAGACTTGTTCAGTGCTGGGAAATTTAGCTTAATGTTTCCAACTCCAAATGTAGGAACAAGGAGAGACGTGGGGAGGCGGGTCTGTCACATCGGGGGGCGGGCCGAGTGACATGCACAGGTGGGTCTGTGACATTAGGGGCGGGCCGAGTGATGTGTGGAGGCGGCCTGTGACATCGGGGGGAGGGACAAGTGACTTGGGGAGGCAGTGGGTGACATCAGGGGTGGGACTGATGACGTGGCAATCAGCCATTGGCTGATCGCCTTGTCATTCACTCAAATACCCTATCAGGATTTCCAAAAACCGGGCTGTCTGCGTGAAATCCGGACTGGTGGTAACCCTATGCTGAACTACAGCTCCCAGCATGCCTTAACATTGTTACAATTTTCTGGGATTTGTATTCCAGCGACAACTGAGTAAAGTGGGGTTGAGCAGTTCAGAGTCGCAGGGTTGCAAGTCCTTTTAAAAATGTATCTTTAAATTGCAAATAGAAATGAATAGGGTGAAGGGCCGGATTTACATAGCAGGCGCCCCTAGGCCTAATGCCGCTGTCCCCTCCCCTTTATTCGTGCAAATTATCATGGAGATTTATCTCGTGCGCATCTACAGTGTGGGTGTGGTTGGGCAGCATGCCGCCCCCCTAAAATCCTGCCGCCCTAGGCCTGGGCCTAGTTGGCCTTTAGAGTTACATAGTTACATAGTTAAATTGGGTTGAAAAAAGACAAAGTCCATCAAGTTCAACCCCTCCAAATGAAAACCCAGCATCCATACACACACCCCTCCCTACTTTTAATTAAATTTTATATACCGATATCTATACTAACTATAGAGTTTAGTATCACAATAGCCTTTGATATTATGTCTGTCCAAAAAATCATCCAAGTCCCTCTTATAGTCATTAACTGAATCAGCATCACAACATCACCCGGCAGTGCATTCCACAACCTCACTGTCCTGACTGTGAAGAACCCCCTACGTTGCTTCAAATGAAAGTTCTTTTCTTCTAGTCTAAAGGGGAGGCCTCTGGTACGGTGATCCACTTTATGGGTAAAAAGGTCCCCTGCTATTTGTCTATAATGTCCTCTAATGTACTTGTAAAGTGTAATCATGTCCCCTCACAAGCGCCTTTCTTCCAGAGAAAACAACCCCAACCTTGACAGTCTCCCCTCATAATTTAACTCTTCCCTCCCTCTAACCAGTTTAGTTGCACTTAGTCTCTGCACTCTCTCCAGCTCATTTATATCCCTCTTAAGGACTGGAGTCCAAAACTGCCCCCATACTCCAGATGAGGCCTCACCAGGGACCTATAAAGAGGCAGAATTATGTTTCCATCTCTTGAGTTAATGCCCTTTTTTATACAAGACAGAACTTTATTTGCTTTAGCAGCCACAGAATGACACTGCCCAGAATTAGACAACGTGTTATCTACAAAGACCCCTAGATCCTTCTCATTTAAGGAAACTCCCAACACACTGCCATTTAGTGTATAACTTGCATTTATATAATTTTTGCCAAAGTGCATAACCTGCATTTATCAACATTGAACCTCATTTTCAAGTTTTCTGCCCAGTGCCTGAACTCCTTTCTGAACTAAACCCCTGAATACACTCTGCCCTGTAGACTGGCACCTACTTGACACCAGTGAGATTGTTTTGCCTCTTGCAGCAGTGCAGTAAATGCCGTTGATAATTGCTACGGGCGTCTGGAACTTGCTGCAATAGTCAGAACCACTATACCCTGAGTTCAGGTGGAGCTCACAACATGGAGATGTAGATGGAGCCCCAGTTAGAGGAGATGGTACCAAATACAGCTGCTCAGCACTAGTTCTCCTGTAACTGTCACATATCAGTTTGTAAGGAAGGAAAACGTGTCAACTCTTACAGGCTGTGGCCAGTGAGTCAGAAGGAAAAGCGAGTGATATATTTGTGCGGTCGGATCCACCAGCTGTTCTGTCTTTTTTAACCCATTAACTGTGGCTGCGGCAGAATCAAGCTGCATTCTAGTGAAATAAAGGGCCAGATCAGCGGATACAGTACATAGTAAGTGAGTGAGAAATCAGGGAAACGTGTACAAATGTTAATTCTTAACTAGCGATGAGCAAATTCTTTCGCAAGCCATGGATTTTTCGGCTAAATTCCCCAGTTTTTCGTGATATGGCGGCAAAAATTTGCTGCGAAAAAATTTGCAGCGACAAAAAAGTCGCCATAAGAAAAAACGCCCATAAGAAAAATGCCCATTGGCAAAATCTTGGGCATACAAAAGTTTTCGTCGTTTCGTGATTTTTTTTCCGCAGTATTGGGAACTTTTCGGCGAATCGGAAGCTTGATTCATATTTACCATTTATATATTTAATATTCATAATCTAGAGAGTTATTCATTTGATTTAAATAAAAGGATGGAGGAGATGGAAAAAGTTACCAGAAACCAAAGAAACTGAACATATAGTTACATAGTTACATATCTATACTAACTATAGAGTTTAGTACAGGTATGGGACCTGTTATCAAGAATGCTCGGGACCTGGGGTTTTCCGGATAATGGATCTATACGTAATTTGGGTCTTCATGCCTTAAGTCTACTAGAAATTCATTTAAACATTAAATAAAGCCAATAGGCTGGTTTTGTTTCCAATAAGGATTAATTATATCTTAGTTGGGATCAAGTACAAGCGACTGTTTTATTATTACACAGAAAAAGGAAATCATTTTTAAAACTTTGGATTATTTGGATAAAATGGAGTCTATGGTAGACAGCCATTCCGTAATTCGGAGCTTTCTGGATATCGGGTTTCTGGATAAGGGATCCTATACCTGTATCACAATAGCCTTTGATATTATGTCTGTCCAAGAAATCATCCAAGTCATTCTTATAGTCATTAACAGAATCAGCATCACAACATCACCCGGCAGTGCATTCCACAACCTCACTGTCCTGACTGTGAAGAACCCCCTACGTTGCTTCAAATGAAAGTTCTTTTCTTCTAGTCTAAAGGGGAGACCTCTGGTACGGTGATCCACTTTATGGGTAAAAAGGTCCCCTGCTATTTGTCTATAATGTCCTCTAATGTACTTGTAAAGTGTAATCATGTCCCCTCGCAAGCGCCTTTTTTCCAGAGAAAACAACCCCAACCTTGACAGTCTCCCCTCATAATTTAAGTCTTCCGTCCCTCTAACCTGTTTAGTTGCACTTAGTCTCTGCACTCTCTCCAGCTCATTTATATCCCTCTTAAGGACTGGAGTCTAAAACTGCCCCCATACTCCAGATGAGGCCTCACCAGGGACCTATAAAGAGACATAATTATGTTTTCATCCCTTGAGTTAATGCCCTTTTTTATGCAAGACAGAACTTTATTTGCTTTAGTAGCCACAGAATGACACTGCCCAGAATTAGACAACTTCTTATCTACAAAGACCCCAAGATCCTTCTCATTTAAGGAAACTCCCAACACACTGCCATTTAGTGTATAACTTGCATTTATATTATTTCTACCAAAGTGCATAACCTGCATTTATCAACATTGAACCTCATTTTCCAGTTTGCTGCCCAGTTTTCCAGTTTAGACAAATCACTGTGCAAAGTGGCAGCATCCTGCATGGAACCTATAGTTCTGCACAATTTAGTATCATCTGCAAAAATAGAAACTGTACTTTCAATGCCCACTAGTGATGGGCGAATTTGTCCCATTTTGATTTGCCACGGATTCGGCATCAAAATCAGTGTTTCGCTAATTTTCCGGCCATTTCACAAATTTTTCGGGAAATTCGCAAAATGGGCAAAAACTTAGCAAAACGCTGATTTTGACACCGGCGACAAAATGGGCGCTGGCATCAAAGTTAATAGATTCTGTTGCAGGCGTCAAAAAAACGTTTCTGCGGAAAATTCGCAAATTTATTCGCCGGCTGCGAAACTTGGAAATTCGCCCATAAATTTGCGCCTGTCAAATAAACTCGCCCATCACTAATGCCCACCTCCAGGTCATTAATAAACAAGTTGAAAAGCAAGGAACCTATATATTCAATATATAAATGCCTATTTGTAGCAAACTGGCGGCTTCTTCCCAGGAAGTCAGTACCAGCCCCAATTCACATTATGGATCCTGATACAGAACTTAAGGCAAGGCTTGTGTGAAGTATTAGACATTGTCAATTCCATGTTACACTGATTTGCAGACAGGTGTTTCTTTATGAGCCAATAGTTACAGATAGATAGATAGATAGATAGATAGATAGAAGATAGATAGATAGATAGATAGATAGATAGATAGATAGATAGATAGATAGATAGATAGATAGATAGATAGATAGATAGATAGATAGATAGAAGATAGATAGATAGTAGATAGATGGATAGATGATAGATAGATAGATAGATAGATAGATAGATAGATAGATAGATAGATAGATAGATAGATAGAAGATAGATAGATAGTAGATAGATGGATAGATAGATAGATAGTTAGATAGATAGATAGATAGATAGATAGATAGATAGATAGATAGATAGAAGATAGATAGATAGTAGATAGATGGATAGATGATAGATAGATAGATAGATAGATAGATAGATAGATAGATAGATAGATAGATAGATAGATAGATAGATAGATAGATAGATAGATAGATAGAAGATAGATAGATAGTAGATAGATGGATAGATAGATAGATAGATAGTTAGATAGATAGATAGATAGATAGATAGATAGATAGATAGATAGAAGATAGATAGATAGTAGATAGATGGATAGATGATAGATAGATAGATAGATAGATAGATAGATAGATAGATAGATAGATAGATAGATAGATAGAGATAGATGATAGATAGATAGATAGATAGACAGACAGACAGACAGATAGATAGATACATCGATAGATTATTGATAGATAGATAGATAGATAGATAGATAGATAGAGATAGATGATAGATAGATAGATAGATAGATGATAGATAGATAGATAGATAGATAGATAGATAGATAGATAGATGATAGATAGATAGATAGATAGATAGATAGATAGATAGATAGATAGATAGATAGATAGATAGAAGATAGATAGATAGATAGATAGATAGATAGATAGATAGATAGATGATAGACAGACAGACAGACAGATAGATAGATACATCGATAGATTATTGATAGATAGATAGATAGATAGATAGATAGATAGATAGATAGTAGATAGATGGATAGATGATAGATAGATAGATAGATAGATAGATAGATAGATGATAGATAGATAGATAGATAGATAGATAGATAGATAGATAGATAGATAGATAGATAGATAGATGATAGATAGATAGATAGATAGATAGATAGATAGATAGAAGATAGATAGATAGATAGATAGATAGATAGATAGATAGATAGATGATAGACAGACAGACAGACAGATAGATAGATACATCGATAGATTATTGATAGATAGATAGATAGATAGATAGATAGATAGATAGATAGATAGATGATAGATAGATAGATAGATAGATAGATAGATAATAGATAGATAGATAGATAGATAATAGATAGAGAAAGATGATAAATACATATATAGAGATAAATAGATAGATGATAGATAGATAGATGATAGATAGATAGATAGATAGATAGATAGATAGATAGATAGATAGATAGATAGATGATAGATAGATAGATAGATAGATAGATAGATAGATAGATAATAGATAGATAGATAGATAGATGATAGATAGATGATAGATAGATAGATAGATAGATAGATAGATAGATAGATAGATAGATAGAGATCATTCGGAGACTCAGAAGCTGTTGTCATCAGAAAACTGACAAATCTTCAGGGTCCTAGTGCAGGGAAGACGACCTTCACCGGTGAAGCTGCACAATGTATCACTGCCCCTGCCTTTATAAGTAACAGATTGTTGGAAGCAGAGTTGTAAGGACAAGGGCAGCAGACCCAGCAGTTGGTGGGGAGATCAGTGTGATGTGGTGGGGCACTGACTGATCAACACTTACACTATATTCTTGCAGAACAACTCACCTGCCCTAAGGTTTAGGGCGCCTGTAAGTGGGTGAATAGGTCTTAATCCACTGCGTCAGCAAGTTTGTTATCATTTCTGCAATAAACTCATCAGCCTGCAGTGTGTTATAAGGGAAAGCCCAGGTTATTAGTGTATCAGTTATATAATAAATGATGATGATGAGTTAGTAGCAGTTATTAGTCGGCATCTGATAAATCTGCAGATTTCATTGAATAAATTGCTTTTAGCTGCATCAGTGGCACATTCATCCCTGTAACACTATATACAGTCTCCCCTTTAAATGAGCTGCATATTATGCTATATGATAATATTATCCTTTATTATATCGAATCCCACAGCTGTGCTCACTGGCTTTTCCCTGCTGGATGCAAGTGAGTAGGCGGCTGCCGGTGAAGGGGTTAAACGATGAAGCGAGTGCTCTGCCTCTCCCATTTTGCAAGAGCTGCCAGAGCTTTATGACTCTGATCACTCAGACAGACAGACACTGAGCTGGAACAGACACCTCTGCTGGGGAGCAGGAAATTAGTGACACAGAGAAGAAGCCGTGCAATTGACACCCAGTAGCAGCAGCAGCAGCAGCAGAGATAAGCACAGGAGCCACTTATCAGACATCTGGATAGAAAGATAAAGTAAGGAAGTTGCAGAATAACTTGGTGATTGGAAAGGGTGAGTACAATCTATTCTATGCACTGCTGCCTCGTGTCCCCTCCAGTTCAATATTGAGTTTAAAGGGGGCATACACCCCAAAATAAATTGTTTAATAATAAATGAAAATTTTATAATTGCCAAAATAAATTCCAATGATCTGAAAACTATTTTCGAATGTAATTGCTATTGGATGCAGCGTCTGTCTGAACTGTCGGTTCTGCCTACTGAAACATGTAGCAGAGGTCAGACTAGCAGGCTTTCTCACAGTCTGATAATCAGATGGCTTCTGCTGCATTGTTGCGAAAGTCAAGGCGGAGAATAGACAGGGACAAACTTCCGAAAACGATTGGTATTGTTAATGAGTGTACATTTAAAAGTTGCTTAGAATTCTATTTTCTACCAATAACGTTTGATTTTTGAGTTGTATCGTCTTTAATGAAGTTATAAATTGACGATGTGAAAAAATATTGATATGGTTTGTATTGCTGACAAATCCCATGAAGTTACTCTTGTCTAGTGTTAGGCGAATTTCTCCTGTGACATTTTCACTGAAAAATCGTGAAATCTGAAATTTTCATGAAAAAATCGTGAAATTCTGACATTTTCACGAAAAAATCGTGAAAACCTGACATTTTCACGCAAAATCTGGAAAATCGGTAATTGAGAGGGTGAATTTTCACGGGAGATTCGCGAATTTATTCGCTGGCGGAACGTGGAAATTCGCCGCAAATTCGTGCCAGATGAACCTAAGATATTGGAGTATCAATTTGCAAAACTGCTTCACTCTTTGGGGAGTCTGAATAGAGGGTGATCATAAGTTGCTGCGGCCACTATCAAGGGGGCAGGCAGAAAAAAAGGGAGTCCCAGACCGTGTAAAGGGTGGAGAGTAGGGTGAATGGAAGTGGAGTTGGGAAGGTTGGCCGTGTGGTCAGGTGGGTGTATGGGGCTTATTATGACAATCATGGATTTTGCACATGGGAGGGGGGGTTCAGAGAAAGAGTAGGGTGGGCTACAGTAAATATCCCCAGAGATTGTGCTTCTGACTTAGTATTCACTATAACGGTGAGCAAGTGATAGCGATTGTTGCATTTTGATTGCTGCAGTTTGGCTATTGAAACAGAGCTTGGGCCACTTACTTATCAGATGATATCTGCAGATTTAAAGGGGTGGTTCCCCTTTAAGTTAACTTTTAGTATGTTATAGAACGACCAAATCGAAGTAAACTTTTCAATAGGGATGCACTGAATCCACTATTTTGGATTCGGACGTGATTTCCCTCCCTGCCCCTAATTTGCATATGCAAATTTGGTTCGGGTGGGCAGAATGATTCAGGTGAATCCGAATCCTACTTTTATAAGGCCGAATCCCGAACCGAATCCTGTATTCGGTGCATCTCTACTTTTCAATTGGTCTTCTTTGTTAATTTTTTATCGTTTTTTTGATTTGCCTTATTCTTCTGACTCTTCCCAGCTTTCAAACGGGGATCACTGACCCCATCTAAAAACCAAATGCTCTGTAAGGCTACAAATGTATTGTTATTGCTGCTTTTTATAACTCGTCTTTCTATCCAGGCCCCTCCTATTCATATTCCAATCAATGCATGGTTTCTAGGGGAATTTGGACCCAAGCAAACTGGAGAGCTGCTGGATAAAACTCAAAAAACACAAATAATAAAAACTGAAAACCAATTGCAAATTGTTATTTGGAAACCTGTTATCCAGAAAGCTCCAAAATAAAACTAATCTCCCATAGACTCCATTTCATCCAAATATTCCATATTTTTCAAAATGATTTTCTTTTTCGGGGAGATTTAGTCGCCCGACTACTAATTGCCTCTTCTTCGTGGTGACAATTTCCCGAACTGCCTTCCCCTACCTTCCCGACGGCTATAATGAAAAATCACCAGCGGGATGGCACTCACATCGCTTCATTTTCCGAAGTCGCCCGTGGCAACTTTGGGCGACTTCGGAAAACGAAGCACCATGAGTGCCATCCCGCTGGTGATTTTTTGTCGCTGGGAGACTAAATCTCCCCGAATCTGCCCGTGTGCCCTTACCCTTAATAATAAAACAGTAACTTGTACTTGATCCCAACTAAGATATAATTAATCCTTATTGGAAGCAAAACCAGCCTATTGGGTTTATTTAATGTTTACATGATTTTCTAGTAGTCTTAAGGTATGAGGATCCAAATGACAGAAAGATCCATTATCCGGAAAACCCTAGATCCCAAGCATTCTGGATAACAGGTCCCATACCTGTATAATAAAAATAATAGGAAAATGAGCTTGTCATTGCATTTATTAGGAAACCCTTAACATTTCCAGGAGCAGCCATTTCTAGCCATTTCAACAGATGTTCATATAATGTTCACTGTCAGCCAGGTTTTGCCCACTAATGACTGTTTCCATGAGTACATATGGACAGCCTAGTGTCGCATTAGAGAACAACTAATTGGAGCAATGATTCCTGGGTGAGATGTGACAGCTCAGCAGCAGAGGTGCAATAAACAAGGAGTTAAATCAAAAATAAATTAGTTAACTCACTCATTTGTCCATTATTAGGAAAAGTGGTACAGTCATAATGACTCGGGGGGGTCACATTTCAGGAAACCTTAAACTTGTATGGGCCCCTAAGGGAATGGCTGCTCTCTCTGTGAACTCAACCTCACTTTCCCTACTAACGTTCCCATTTCGCTTCGCCGTAAAACTTGCGAATTTCCCGCAACGCGGCGAAAAAAATTCTGAAACATATTGAAGTCAATGGGCAATTTTTATGTGTGTGACTATTCTGACGCGTGCCCAAATGTTTTTGACATGGCGGATTTTTCTCCGCAGCTTCGCAAAAGAATTCGCCTGTGACAAAATTAGTGCGAATTCGCGCCTGCCAACTTTATTTGCCCATCACTACACAAAATGTTTCTCCTGCAACCCCCAAATACTTGTGCTTTAAAGGCCTGATTTGAGTTAACTTTAAGTATGTTATAGAATGACTGATTATTTGCCTTTTTTTCATCTTTCGTCTGTCCATCTTTCAAATGGGGGTCACTGACCCCATCTAAAAAACAAATGCTCTGTAAGGCTACACATTTTCTTTTATTGCTACTTTTTATTACTCTTCTTTCTATTCAGGCCTCTCCTATTCATATTCCAGTCTCTTGTTCAGATCAATGTATAGTTGCTAGGGGAATTTGGACCATAGCAATCAGATGGCTGAAATTGCAAACTGGAGAGCTGCTGAATAAAAAGCTAAATAAGTAAAAAACCACAAATAATAAAAAATGAAAACCAAATGCAAATTGTCTCAGAATATCCCTCTCTACATCATACTAACAGTTAACTCAATGGTGAACAACCCCTTTAATCAGCTGGCTTGCTGCATTGTTTCAGGAGTCAGAATCAGTAGTGCAGAGAATATTAATAACCAGACAGATCTTGCTATCGATGACAGTTACATTTACAGATAATTTGAATCAACACCCCCTTTTAAAGAGGCAGTAAACCTGGTTTTTCTACATGACAAAACTACAAATAATAAAAAAGGAAAACCAATTGCAAATTGTCTCTGAATATCACTCTCTACATCTTTAAATTTTATTTATAGCTGAACAACCCCTTTAACCTTTACCACCCCAGATCCCGGCCACTTCACATCACAGTTAAAAGATCACACAGATATCAGCGCTAAAAAAGTAACACCCTCCACACACACAAGTTATAAAAAGCTATTGATGGTCATGACCCCTTTATAAGTTAAAAAAAAACAATAGTGCCAGGGCCCCCATAAAAGTTTTTTCAAAAAGCATTGGTGCCAGGGCCCCCCTTACGAGTATAAAAGAATTGGGGCCCCAAAAAATTATTTTTTAAAAAATTATTTTTAAAAAAATTCTTTTTAAAAAAATTCTTTTTAAAAAAATTCTTTTTAAAAAAACATTGGTGGCAGGCAGGGGCCTATAGAATATTAAAATAATACATTGGTGGCCAGGGGATTAAAAAAAACCCCACAAATTGGCTTTCAGTAGAATTAAACTTGTGGCTTCAGGACTTCAACTTCCCCTCCTTTCGTGATTTTCGTGGCTTCAGGACTTCAGCTGTTCGGCTTTTTGGCACTTCCGCATTTCGGCTATTCAGGACTTCAAAAATGGTCCGAAAGTTTCGGGACTCTCAAGGGGGGCCAGCTCTTTCAAAAGTGCAGCACTGCCAGGTCCAGGCCCGGGACACTTGTACCCTTGTCCCCTCCTGATGGCGGCCCTGTTTTGTGTGTCCGTGGCATTGCACATGCTCAGTTGCTGCTTAGGAGAAGTTAAGCTTAGGAGTTCGCAAAATCCTTTAGGAGCTGTTGGTATAGAGCTGATTATTATCACTATTAATTCTCCTGTAAAATGTACTGGTTATTATGGTGCTGTACAATGTAAATCTGATATTTACACCAGAAATACATGCAGTGCGTATTCTGTTATCTTCAGACGGGGGACACTGTATTTTCCATCTTTACCTTCTCTCAACCCAGCCAGGTGAGGGCCAACTCCCAGGAACTCCCAGCAGAGCAGACTCTTGCAACTCTTGCACTCAGGATCGGACAACTGTCACTTTAATAGCGGAGGAAGGGTACAGTATATTGGATGAGGAGCACTATGCCCACAGTTGGAGAACTGAGCTGACCCTGACCCTGACCCTGTCTGCCTGATATCCCTGGGGAATACTAGAACAGGGTCTGACTGCCATTGCCTGATTCCAATTCTAGTACCCCGGTTGAATCCGGAAATCAAGACCTAGGAGCAGATTTATTAACATTCTAGCTGTTTTTTTCCATCGAATATTAGAATAGTCACGTTTTTTTGGGGGTCAAAACTGACATTTTCAGGTTAAGAAAAAATGTGAGTGATAGTTTTAAGAAGGGGTTGGATGGTGTTTAGCAAGTGAGGGAATAAAGGGTTATGGGAGATAGCTCATAGTACAAGTTGATCCAGGGACTGGTCCCATTGCCATTTTGGAGTCGGGAAGGAATTTTTTTCCCTCTGAGGCAAATTGGAGAGGCTTCAAATAGGTTTTTTACGCCTTCCTCTGGATCAAATAGCAGTTAGGCAGGTTATAAATAGACTTAAAAGGTTGAACTTGATGGACATGTGTCTTTTTTCAACCTTACTTACTATGTTACTAAGTTATGAGTTTTTTTAAAAAAAAACTTGAATATTCGAGATTTATTATACCCCGACCCTGGAAATAACTGGAATTCGAAGATACACCGCCTAAAACCCCATCAAGGTCATGTAGAAGTCAATGGCAGTGAGGTCCCTTGAACCATTTGAGGAGGTTAACAGCCTGCTTGATGTTCAGGTTTTTTCGGAGGGTTTCGGCTGAAAACTCGATCAATACGAGTTTTCGGGTTGCGGGACTCGAACTCACACATTCTGGTTTTTGCCATTCAGTTCAGTATCAAGGTCATTAGCGTTCATTCAAGGTAAAAAAAACTTGACCCCCCTAGTTCCACCTCTGGATCCCCAGCCCACCCACTTCACCTCTTAGGTGGAGCACTAAGAACCAATGGTGAGTTCCCCTTATAAAGACTAGGGAAACCTGCCACCTCCTGGTCACTAAAGGGAACTGCCAGGTAACACTCAGCAGGGAAAGAAAACAGTGGCCCCTCCCAAATGCAAAATAGGCCCGCACTGGCTTAACCCCCATTGGGACTGTCTTAAATAAAAGCAAGTCCTTTCAATCAGCCTCATTTCCTCACTTGATCTTGAATTTAAATGGTATATATTGTGTAGGCCTCTAAGCTCAGCTAAGTGAGAGTAGCCCAGAGCCAGGAGATAAGAAGATGGAGAGCTACTGGGGTCATATTCCCTGTTAAAGGGTTGAGGTGGCCTCGGGCTAGTACTGAACCCCAAAACATAAGCTGTAGCATTTCTAGCTGAATACTTGTTGAGCTTTATTTCTTCTTGGTTACCTATGTGAACAGAACGCATTTCTCAGTTTTTCAACTGAATAGAGTTGGTGGGATTGTTTCTGGGGCTGGAGAGGTCACAGAAAGTCTGGGTGTCATAGGTTGTACCACCAAGTATTATGAGCAATCAGCTGATCCTTTGAGCAGTGGAAATGTACCCCTCATCCTTCCATCGTTGAGGAATGAGAATTAATTATATGACATTGGTGACATCACTAAGCACTGATGACATCACTTAGCACTGATGACATCAATAATGAGCATTGTTTTAAAAGGATATATGGAAATATTTCTACTGGTGCATTGCGACACTTCTTATCAGTGGGATCTACCCAGGGAAAACAGAGCAATCAAAATACATTTAAAGGGCAACTGAACTTCCCCAATAAGAAAAGCCACTACCAACTACCCTAGATAGTCCCCCTCCTGCTTCCCCTTGCATAGTTCTGAAAGTGTCCCGAATACATTGCTCACGTATCTGTGCAGAATAAAAGCAGCGGGCTCATGGGCACTATCTTCCGGATCTTCGGTCTTCGTCTGTAAGAGAACGCTGTATTGGCGCATGCACAGTTGGAGCAGTCTTCCAGTTTGTAGCAACTGCGCATGCACCAGAAGTGCAGTGAATTGGCGAAGGGACGAGGACCCGAGAAGACTGAAAACCTGGAAGATGGCCCATGAGCTCCGCTGCTCTTATTCTGCACCGATACTTGAGCAATGTATTCAGGGGTAATGAACTATTCGCAGAGAGGGGGGGACTATCTAGGGTAGTAGGAAGGGGGTTTTTCATACTGGGGTTTAGTTCTCCTTTAATGCGGAAGGAAATTCACAATCACTTGGGGTGCTTGATGTTTTTTTCCAACGAGCTCCACGGAGCAATTCTCTCCCTGCTTCTTCTTTCCTCAAAATCCTGGGGGCTGATGCCTGGGTAGGAGAGTGAAAATATTGTCTTTTTGTTAAAATTCCGTTTTTCACTCAACTGTGCATGCTCACCCAATTGAAGAAAGATATAAAAGCAAAAAAATACATTCCTGAGTAGTGATGGGCGAATCTGTCCCGTTTCGCTTCGCCACGAATTTCGCAAAATTCGCAAAACTGCCGAAAAATTCACGAAACGGCGATTTTGACACCAGCGAAGTGTCAAAGTTGACACTGGCGCCCAGTAAAGTCAATGGGCATCTGTTAATTGACACTGGCGCCAAAATTGGTGCAGGTGTCGGAACCATCGCCGGCGTCAAAAAAACTGTGACGATGGCATCGGAACCGTTGGCGGCATTAAAGTTTTTTTCGACGCAAATTTTTGCGGCAAAATTCTCACATTTATTTGCCGGCGGCGAAATTTGCAAATTTGCTGTGAATTCGCGCCTGGAGAATAAATTCGCCCATCACTATTCCTGAGGAGCTCCATCTGTGAATGGCTGTCATTCTAAAGGCATTTTGTTTGGGGAAAGCTCAGAAGTTTTGGATGAGCCCCTTCCTCCTAAATCAAAAGATGGGTATTTAAAGGGACAGGGCTGGGCCTGTATTACAGCATGTGACCTGCAGTACCATTGAACATCCCATTTTTCTGGGAATGGACTAATTGCCGGGAGACATTAGAAAAGTAAAAGGCCATATAAAAGAGAACATAATACTCAGAGTGTATAATGTCATACCCAGGCCCATCATGTGTGTGCTTTGCATTAGTCCCCATTGTGTATTAAAAAACAATCTGTTGTTTAAAGGGGAGAAACATAAGTTCAATAGAAACCTGCTGTTCCGAGCACTTTTGCAAGTTAAATTCATATTAAAATTAATTTTCTGAGATTTTGGCCTGCTAGTCATGCTTTCGTAGGTCAACACTCATTCAGAGCTACTGGGGGGGGGGGGCTAACTGACTATAACTGTGTTGTCTCTAATAGGCTCCACTACTTCATGTCTTCTGTCGGTTTTATAGCTGTGCTGACAGCAGGAGTTAAAGGAGAAGTAAACCCTAAAAATGAATATGGCTAAAAAGTGCATATTTTATATACTGAACTTATTTTCAGCTTGTCAATAGCAGCAATGATCCAGGACTTCAAACTTGTCACAGGGGGTCACCATCTTGGAAAGTGTCTGTGACACTCACATGCTCAGTGGGCTCTGATTGGCTGTTGAGAAGCTAAGCTTAGGGCTCGTCACTAATTATCCAGCAGAAAATGAGCTTCCCTGGCTGTAATATAAGCTGATGCTACAGGTTTGCTGATGATTAAATTATGATGCTAATTGCACTGGTTTCTGTGCTGCCATGTAGTAATTATCTGTATTAATTACTAATCAGCCTTATATTGTGACATTTCTATTCTATGTGTACTGTATATTGTGAGTGGGTCCCTAAGCTCAGTAAGTGACAGTAGCACAGAGCATGTGCAGTGAATCAGCAGAAAAGAAGATGGGGAGCTACTGGGGCATCTTTGGAGACACAGATATTTACTGCTAAAGGGCTGTGGTTGCCTTGGGCTGATACAGAAGCACAAAACATCATGTACAACATTTCTAGCAACTTCTTTATATAGGCTTTAGTTCTCCTTTAAGTCCTTCTTCCCATCCAGCTCAGGACTGTGACTTGTAGGGATGCACCGAATCCAGGATTTAGTTCGGGATTCGGCCAGGATTCAGCCTTTTTCAGCAGGATTCGGATTCGGCCGAATCCTTCTGCCTGGCCAAACCGAATCCGAATCCTAATTTGCATATGGTGGGAGGGAAAAATCGTATGACTTTTTGTCACAAAACAAGGAAGCAAAAAATGTTTTCCTCTTCCCACGCCTAATTTGCATATGCAAATTAGGATTTGGTTTGGTATTCAGCTGAATCTTTTGCGGTATCAGGGGATTCAGGGGTTCAGCCGAATCCAATAGTGGATTCAGTGCATCCCTGGTGACTTGTCAGTAATGTGACATGGACTCAATGTACCGGTGGCTCTGGTGTATATTGGAGACATCACCTAGATTGTCGGTTAACACCTTGATGGCAAGTGCAGGAGCTTTTAATGAGAAAGCTGCTAATATCCAAGGAAACTCTATGGGAAATTCATGTATCAGAGTTAACATGACATTAAAGGGCAAGGAAAGCAGAATCAATGGGGAGCTGAAGGGACTAGAATCACTAGCGTTGCCTACAAACTTGACATCCCCAATTGATTCTACATTTCCTTATCCTTAAACTTTGGAGAACTAAGCCCCCCACCCTCCCCAGCAAAGGCCCCTCTGCCCCTCCCCAACCGTATCAGTGTCTGTTCTTAGAGGCCCATGACTTGCAGATGTTTCATATTTACAGAGTATTACACAGTTCATTGGCCGTCATGTGTCTGTGAAGTTCACCTCTCTTCTACTATAATAGTGAATGAAGGGCTCCTAGAGTTGTACACGGGCCAATGCCATTAAAGTGTCACTGTTTACAGATCTGGAATCACAGGCGATAAGACTGGGCATAGGGTTCCTCCTGCCCGCGTGCAGGGGGACGGCAAACAAAGCAATCATCGTTTGCGACCGTAAGTCAATAACGTGTGTTTCATTATCCAGATAACAGCGGACGTCCTGGAAAATAGCAGATTAGGTTTCAAAAAGGTCCGTGGATGTGAAAAATAAGCGGAGGAAATTAGAACGGAGGGCGGTGCACTTTAGTTTATTAGGGGAAAGTACTCGGTGGGTGCCCTGGTGCAGAAATATTACAGGGATCTTTTATACAGATTGTATGAGACCAGGGCTTTTCCAGAGGGGTGAATTATAAAATTGAATGATTTAAAGAAAGTGGTTGCTTGGTCTATGCTAGCCAATCCATGTTGAATTCTCTGTTTAAAAACATAGTAAAATAGTAAGTTTGGTTGAAAAAAGACACGTCCATCAAGTTCAACCTTTTAACTCTGCCCAACTGCCAGTTGAAACAGAGGAAGGCATCTAAAGATGACAAATCCTTATACAGAAAGTTCCTAAATAAGGCATTAGGATGAGTGGGGCAACTATAGAGGAAACAGAGGCGGGGCCTGGGAAACAGGGGGCGTGGACCATGGGGTCTTCTTCCTCTTCATCTGGAAATGATTTCCCCCTCCCGACTGCTTTCCTACCTGCAAGCTTAGAGGGGAGGACGTCTATGACATGGAGTCACTGGTGGGAGGCAAGAAGCGGGTGTAGAGTGGGCAGGAGGGAGGAGGTTAGACGGTGGGGGTTCGAGTAGGGGTCCCTGTGCACCGGACCACCCACGAGTACTTTCCCCTAACAAACTAAAGTGCACCGCCCTCCGTTCTAATTTCCTCCACTTATTTTTCACATCCACGGACCCCTTAGAAGATTTTTTTGCAGTGGAGACCCCCAGGCCACAATAGTTTTATTTATCAGCAGGACTTCCAGCTGACAAGAGGGCCCCCGTTCCGATTAGAATAAAAGAGGCTCCACCTCAATATTGGGAAGGGTTTTTTGTTTTTTTTAATTACAGATGCAAAAGAATCGACCAGTGAGAATGTTGATTCCCAGCACTATGTCAGCCATCTTGCTCTTATCTAGGGTGGCCATCTGCCCCGTTTTGAACCAGACAATCAGTCTCTTTTACACCCGATGTCCGGTTTGAAAATGCCTGCCCCATTTTTATATGTCTAAAAACCAGGCAGACCTGTCCCCTGCTTCATGAGCAATTAGGGCAATCATGGGCCACCACATCATTGGGCCGCCCCATTCATGTCATTGTGGAAATCCTACTCTTATCTGACATATAGAGATAATATTTTATTATTATTTTTATTATTATTTATTATTTTTATTCTTGATTATATGACACTGGAATCAGACATGGGGATAAAGGACAGACTTGTTCAGTGCTGGGAAACTGGGCTTAAAGCTTCTAACCTAAGGTTGCCACCTGCCTGGTTTTGACCTGGACAGCTCGTTTTTTTAAAGGGCTACCCTAGTCAAAACTGCCTGCTTGGTTTTCCAAATTAGGAAGATCGGGCAGGATTCCCTGTGATTGACGCGGCAATGGGCCAATCGCTGATCACCACATCATAGCGTCGCCCCCTGACAACCCACCCACCCCTGCGACATCACGGTCCTGCCCCCACAACATCACTGTCCCGCCCCAGTCCGGAGTTTAACCGGAACAAAGGTGGCAACTAGGGATGGGCGAATTTGACCCATTTCGTTTCGCCAAAAACTCGCCGCCGGCAAAATGACGCCGACGCCCATTAAAGTCTTTTTTTTTTTTGACGCGCATCTTTTTTTTTTGTTGCACAATGCCATACAAGTACATGGGCGTCATTTCCACGCCAAAACAAGGAGAAAAAATTCGCCCATCCCTAGTGGCAACCCTATTACAACTAGTGTTGCCACCTGGCCGGTATTTTACTGGCCTGGCCGGTAAGAATGATGGTTGATCCCAATGTTATTAATAGGGAAAAAAGATAACTATTTAGGAAGGCCGGTATTTTTTTCCTAGAAAAGGTGGCAACCCTACTTCTAACCCTGGTTACAGGTATAAAGAACAGGGAGCCAGATTTACACAGGTCATTTGGGATTCTAGGTGTATAATTATTTTGCATTATAATACTGTTGTGGGCCCTGGAGATCCGGGGAAATAATACAATGTTGCTGATGTTGCTGGACTACAGCTCCCAGCAGGCCTCAACATTGATTACATGTTACATTTTTCTGGTATTTGTAGTCCAGCAACAACTGAGTAACACATGGTTGAGCAGTGCAGCAGGATTTAGTGTCCCTTTAATGCATTGAGCAAAGATGAGTAATTGCTCTTCCAACATATTATAAGTCTTGTGCAATTAGACTGGGAAAGTCTAGCATAGTGCAATACTAAACCCCAGTTTCCCGTGCTAAGCCTCAGAAATGTGATACGTTATACAAACATCTGTAAGGTTCTACACATTCTCATCATTGCTCAATTTCATCTTTCATTTGTCATATTATCTCAGTGCTCCTGACCTTCTTCTATTCTGTGATATTAACCCCTCATACCATAAATAGGAGTATGTAAAATGTATTATACTTGTCAAAAAGAGTCTCATGGTAATTATTTGTTATTAAACCAGTTGTTCCTTCAGCTATTGGACTATGTTCTGCTCTAGACTATAAAGGAGCATGAACCCTCCAACCCCCCACAAAGGCCCCCTGCCCGAAACACATTGTAACCTTCTCTGAATGTTCCCTGGGACCCCGTACCAGTGCCAAATATGAAGAGAAGGGCAACGGGCTGCCATCTTTGGCCATGTTGGATCCAGTTTCTGCCTCCTGGACCATGATCCCCAGCTTTTTCCAGAGCCAAAAACTGAATCTAACATGGCCAACCATGCTGGCCAACTCCCTGGGGAGTGTAGGTACCTTTCAGCGATGGCAACTTTTCCAGCCCATAAAACGATCATTCTAAAAGAGTTTTGAAAAGATTGTGCACCTTAAAATTAACTTTTATGCTATGGTCTATATACAGCGGAAATCAAAGACGAATTGCCATTGGTCTCTATTTTGTATAGTTAATGACTTGTTTAGGCTTGGAATATAAACAATCTGGATGCTAGAGGGTTAATTTCCCCAAGGGAGCGTTTTTTTTAAAATCCAAATGGAAGGTGTTCAGAGTAGAGGGCCTGAAAAATTTGTAAACTTAAAAAAAAAACATTTTTAAAAAAGTGTTTTTAAATAAATAGGGTTGACGACCCTGACAACCATTTCTTTTAATTGCAGCTAATACATTAAGGACCATACAGAATAAACAATAAAGACCAACTGCCAATTTACTTTAAATAGGACCACCTGCACCATATTAAAAGTGGAATCTCCAACAGGCAGTACAGTCTATTACAATTAGCCTCTCTATGGCCTATGCACCCGTTACTTCCTATCTCAGCTATTTATCTCTGTCCTGCTTGCCCTGGGATTACTGTATCTTCTGTATGATTTATCTCAGCTTGTTTACTTATTCACTCTGTCTCTCCGCACTATACCGATATCAGAAAAGCTCATTCACTTTGCATTTCTAAACCTAAAAATATTTAATAATACTTAATATACTAAAACTTTTCACGAGCCCTTATATCTCAGATTTATTTTCGAAACATTAGGGCAGAGACACACGTAGAGATTCAGGGAGATTAGTCGCCCGGCGACAAATCACCTTTTATTCAGGCGACTAATCTCCCAGAACTGCCTTCGGAGCGATCCGTTTTCCGAAGTTGGCCGAAGTTGCCACACGAGGAAACATCAGGCGACTTCGGAAAACAAATCAATCTGAGTTAGGGATGCACCAAATCCAGGATTCGGTTCGGGATTCGGCCTTTTTCAGCAGGAATCGGATTCGGCCAAATCCTTCTGCCCAGCCGAACTGAATCCAAATCCTAATTTGCATATGCAAATTAGGGGCGGGGAGGAAAATCGCGTGACTTTTTGTCAGAAAACAAAGAAGTAAAAACTGTTTTCCTCTTCCCAACCCTAATTTGCATATGCAAATTAGGATTTGGATTCAGTTCGGCTGGGCAGAAAGATTTGGCCGAATCCGATTCCTGCTGAAAAAGGCAGAATCCTGGCCGAATCCCGAACCGAATCCTGGATTTGGTGCATCCCTAACTCAGATTGATTCGTTTTCCGAAGTCGGTATTTGGCCGAATCTTTAGCTAAGGATTCGGGGGTTTGGCCGAATCCAATATAGTGGATTCGGTGCATCCCTAATCTGAGTGCCATCCCGCAGACGATTTAGAGTCTAGCCAGCAGGAAGGCAATTTGGAGAGATTAGTCACCCGAAAAAGAGGCGATTTGTCGCTGGGCATCTAAATCTCTCCAAATCTCCACGTGTCTCTGCCCTTAGGGGAGATTACCCACAAAGATTATAAGGAAAATTTAGAGACTGCAAGATATGTACCTGGTTCTATCTGATACAGGGTCAAGTCAAAGTGTTGCCTCCAGCCCTAAACTGGTGAAATATGCTGTGTTCTATCTACTTAATCCAATTACTGACGTCTCAGTCGGCCACATTAATTGTCATACAGCCTGTTATCAAAACGAGACAATAATGATTCAGCTTATTTCCTAGTGCTGATGCCTGCTACTGATGTGGCAGTTAGGCACAGGTTAAAGAACAGCAGGGGTGTCACTATAAAGGAAGCAGCACCTGCAACTGCCAAATACAGTCTCAGCTTCAGCTTATAGGCCCAAACATAGTGTGTAGGGTTTAGGGTGGCTTAGCAGAGTTGAGTTTAATTAGGGACATGTAAGGGGATATTCACTGCCTTCCCATTCCTATTGTCTTGCTGTTGCCCATCCTGGGGTCATCTTGCTATTAATAATCCTGGGTGACAGCTAGTATCCGCAAGTACCAGTTCCGAGATAAGCAACTTCCTATAGACAGAGTATTATAGCCGATGGGTTATGCAATATCTACATAATGTGCAGTGTGATCCTGTTGGGGAAATCTAGGCTTAAATTAACATGATGTAACTCAGTTTCCATAGTAATGTCACTCACAGTAAGTCATTCGATATATGAGGCCATTCCACTCATTAGTGCCCCAGCATTATAATAGATGGGGAATCCATCTGGGAACGTTGATGATGGTTTTTCCTTCATACAAGCAAATGTAGGCACTCTAAATTGGCTTGCAATATGTTCTTCATACTGGAATGATGGACCTATAGCAGGGCTTCCCAACTTTTTTTGTTTTACCCATGAGCCACATTCAATTGTGAAAAGAGTTAGGGGGGTATAGTAAATCCCGAAAATGTGAGTTTTGACCAAAAAACCTCTAAAACTCAAATTCTCTTGGAAAACACAACTTAAACCTTAATAAATCGGCCCCTAAGTGTAAGGCATTTCTGTTTGGCAGTACATCTGGTTTTTAATACAACCAAAACTTGTCTCCAAGCCTGGAATTCAAAAATAAGCACCTGCTTTGAGGCAACTGGGAGCAACATCCAAGGGGTTGGAGAGCAACATGTTGCTTGAGAGCCATTGGTTGGGGATCTCTGCCCTATAGGCTCCCCGAGACTTATATGAAGACTAAAGGGTTAGTCAGTTGTGCACAGAGAGTTTTTTTAAGCTACATAGAGAGGAGAATTAAAAATTTCATGGGATCATAAGAAACATTCCCCTGATGGTGAACTGAGCCCATTAAACCAAACACCCACCAAGGACAACAGGGGTGCTGCTACCATGAGATAAGGTCACATATGGCAGCTCCCTGCAATTTACCAGGGAGCCCTTATTTGTTCCCCATGGAACTTATTTTAAGTTACTTCTGGTAACTTTAAGAGTTGAAATTCTGGTTATTAAACAAGAAATTAGGCTCCTCTAGTGCAGGGTGTGTGTGGCTACAGTATATTAAAAATAACGATTGGCCTCAGGGAGACCATGGGTCCAGAATAAACCCTGAATGACAAAATGTTATCAGAACGTTTAAATTGTCTATTCTGCTGGGATTTGAATTAGGGATTTACTGGCTTCTGGATGCTTTTCTCTAACCAATGGGTTTATCTCCTGCCTTCCCTGATAGGCATAACATAGTAACATAGTAAGTTTGGTTAAAAAAAGATGCACGTTCATCAAATTCAAACTTGTAAGTCTATATATAACCTGCCTAACTGCCAGTTGATCCAGAGGAAGGCAAAAAAACCCATCTGAAGCCTCTCCAAGTTGCCTCAGAGGGGGAAAAATTCCTTCCTGACTCCAAAATGGCAATGGGACTAGTCCCTGGATCAACTTGTACTATGATCTATCTCCCATAAACCTGTATTTCCTCACTTGCTAAACACCATCCAACCCCTTCTTATACCTATCTAATGTATCAGCCTGTACCACTGATTCAGGGAGACAATTCCACATCTTCACCGCTCTCACTGTAAAAAAAAAAACCTTCCGAATATTTAGCTGGAACCTCTTTTCTTCTAATCGGAATGGGTGACCTTGTGTCAGCTGGAAAGACCTACTGGTAAATAAAGCATTAGAGAGATTATTATATGATCCCCTTATATATTTATACATAGTTAACATATCACCCCTTAGGCGCCTTTTCTCCAGTTTGAAGAATCCCAACTTGGCCAGTCGTTCCTCATAGCTGAGACTTTCCATACCTTTTACCAGCTTAGTTGCCCTTCTCTGGACCCTCTCTAATTCAGTAATCTCCTATAGAGAACCCCGGCAGCCTCTTTGGACAATTAGGTCCAGGATCTTGTCCAGTCCTCATTGTATAAACATTTTCCTTTCCACAGCAGGCCATAGCATTGAGATTAAACCCCTGTCCTGCTTTGTATTTGTGTGTCCTTTTCCAGTCGATAGTATACTGCTCCCACCCTGTCCTGTCTGCTCCAGTCTGTGACATGTATGTTCTACTCAAGGATACATCATCCACATTCTCTCTGTATGAGGATTTGCTTAGGTCCAGGTAGTCCAACTGGAGTCCCATGGGCTGGATGAGGCCCACTGTCTCGCTGCGAGCTCCATAGGCAGTTGTGTATGACATCAATTTGATATAATCTGGTCCACAATCATGTTGTTTGTCAATGAATTCATCCATTACATGGAAAGGGTTGGATTATTTCTAGGTGCCGCTTAACTACTTATATTTAACAATAAGGCTCCTGAATTCCTTATACGTTACTCACCAAAGGAACCTTTCAAGTCAATATAGTGACCTCTAAGGAATGTATTATTACAGCCACTCACAAGCAGAGTTAGATTTCTGCAGAAAGAAGCCAGAGAGGAACCAAATGGAAAGTCTAGAAGAGTGTGGCGGTTCTGATCAGAAACTGAACTGAGGAGAGCAGGAGGTCAATAGCCTTAAGCAGAATTTGGCTTGAATTTCCATGAGAACCAAGTCCTAGTTCTTTATCCCATGTTAGCCTGAGATTGTTTGTGTATTCTATGTTTTTAATAGAAATGGGTGCCTGTTAAGTAAATATATGATGTTACAATAGAGCCAGTGTTTTTTTTTATTTAGAATAAAAGCACAAACTAATGAACATCTACAAGGGGTTATGGGAAGCTGAGTGGCTACGTGAGACTGGTCCTGTTTGCTTAATATACACCTGGGTTTTGATAGCACACATGAGAATCCATCACTTTGTTATGTATCCATTTATCATTAATCCAGACTAACAAAGCAATAAAGTGAATGATGACATGCGACATGCACTGCTGCAATGATTTTTAGTACACATTTGTCTTCTTCACTCCTCCACACATTCTGTTGTCCTCTAATGAGAACATGGTATGGATGGCAATGTGCACTATTTGCATGTATAATTGGATATATCATTCATTTGATGCTTATGAAATATATATTTTATTACTTATTGAAGGGGTTAGGTGAATGCCAAGGTGCAAAGTGGAAAAATCCTTCACAAAGATGTGCATCATAGGGCGCAATTTGGAGCCAGACCCTGGAGCCAGTGGCATAACTAGAGTGCGCTGGGCCCACCTACAAATAAATCTTAAGAGGGGCTCAGGGCACTCCCATCCACCACCCTCCCACCCACTTCCCACTTCCCACTCACGCCCTGCCCCATCTCCGCCCACGTCCTGTCCCGACTTGTGTCTGGGGAGGAGGAGGTTTTCTTATTAGCTATAGAGGATGCAAATTCCACAGTCTGGGCTGCCCTGCGACTGCGGGGTCTTCTTTCTCTAAAGCTACACCACGGCCTGGAGCTAGGTCTATCATTAGTGATGAGCAACTCTATCCCGTTTCACTTTCCCAAAAAAATTGTGAAACTTCGGAACATTTTGCGAAACAGCGAAATTTCGCAAAACACATTGAAGTCAATGGGCGTTTTTACACACAACAAATTTTTACACACCCGACAATTCTTCTCGCTCCAAATGCATTTAAATCAATGGGCGTTTTTTCTTGTGCTGACTTTTTTGTCCTAGTGCATTAGTCAATAGGCATTTTTTCTTATGCTGACTTTTTTTCTCTAAATGCATTAAAGTCAATGGGGTTTTTTTCTTATGGCAACTTTTTTTTGTCCTCATGCATTAAAGTCGATTGGCCATTTTTTCTTATGGCGACTTTTTTGTCCTAATGCATTAAAGTCAATGCCCGTTTTTTCTTATGGTGACTTTTTTTTCAAATGCATTAAAATCAATGGGCATTTTTTCTTATGGCAAATTTTTTTCCAAATGCATTAAGGTCAATGGGGTTTTTTTCTCATGGCAACTTTTTTTTGTCCTAATGCATTAAAGTCAATTGGCCATTTTTTCTTATGGCGACTTTTTTGTCCTAATATATTAGTCAATAGGTGTTTTTTCTTATGGCGACTTTTTTTCTCCAAATGAATTAAAGTCAATGGCCGTTTTTTCTTATGGGCGTTTTTTATCTGCAAGTTTTCCACAATGAATTTTCACCACAGTTTCACATAAAATTTGCACTTGGAGAAATTCGGAATTGCGCCGCAAATCCATGGCTGTCGGAAAAAATTCGCTCATCACTATCTGTCATCCCTATGGTGAGCCAATAGACATGATTGGTCTCTACAAGTACATCATAGGACATTGCATCCCTATACACATGGACGTAGCATGTTTAGTTTATATAGCCACAACCTTAAAAGCTTAAGATATTGAGTGCACCCCAAAAAATAAATAAGCAACTTATGTAATTCCCCCATCCATGGGACGATTAGAAAGTCCATAACATAATGAAAGTCTTAATAATCCCATCCTATATTCCTCCAATCCAAACCGTAAAAGTCCTTGTGTATGTCCTTTAATCGGATTAATGGACACTCAGCGCAAATGCTCCAATCGTGTAATCAGGTTAGGCTGCACATTAGAATAGATCAATGTCAAGCAGCAGGCAACGAGCAATGACTTACCCTTAGCGGATCCATGCTCAGGTTCTACCTGGTCCTGCTCATAACAATTATATCTGCAGAGAAAAAAATAAAACAAATCCTATTCATCTATAGATAATAAGATAAACGAAACTGCTCGTTCTGACCTCAGGGTAAGTGTGTCTACAGAAACCATATCCAATACCATTCACCTTGGTATAATTTTGTTTTCAAGTCTTGCCCTGCAGGAACGCTTATCTTTTCCAATATCTGCCAGATTATATAGAGAACCCTATGGCTACAGTATATTAAAAATAATGCTTAAATAATATTTTAAGATACCTGTGAAGTATCTAAAGGGTATTGATAATATCAAATAGCTTTTATTTATCCAATAAAGGTCCAAGCCAGACAGGCCTTTATTCACAATAGACAACCCCCTTTACTGTAACATGTAGTAATGGGCGAATAAATTAGACAGGCGCAAATTTGCGGCGAATTTCCACATTTCGCCACAGGCAAATAAGTTTGCGAAACTGCTGCAAAAATTCACGGGTGTCAAAAAAATTTGCACACGTGTCAGTAAAGGAACGCTCATCAAAACCGTTGCGCGTCAACATTGCTCGGACGCTCGTTGACTTTAACACCGTTGTCAAAAGTGATGCGAGTGTCAGAATTGATGCAGGCTTCATAACTGACACGGCATCAAAATTCCAATTTTTCACATTTTTCGCCGTTTCGCAAATTTCGAGGGAAATGAACACGTTTTTTTGTCGAAGGGAAAATGGAAATAATTCGCCCATCTCTAGTAACATGTATGAAAGTCACTTAATGCAAGACAATCTTGTCCAATTTGAGAAGAGCCATGTTGATTGGAAATTAGATACCCAAAATTGTGGCCCCTTTGATGGGACACTAAGGAGTAGATTTATCAATGGTCGAAGTGAAAATTCGAATTAAAAAAAATTGGAATTTCAAGCTACTTTTTATGTACTTCGGCTAGGGAATAGTCCAAATTCAATTCGAATTTGAAAAAAATTTGAAAATTCAAATTTCGAAATTTATCATGTATTGTCTCTTTAAAAATTGGAATTCAACCATTCGCCATGTAAAACCTGCTGCATTGCTGTTTTAGCCTATGGGGGACCTCCTAGAACCTATTTGGAGTCAATTGGTGGACTTTGAAAAAAAGTTGTTTTTGGGAAAAACTTTGAATTGTACGATTCTAATTCGATCGAAAACTGACCTATTAGATCGAAAACGGACATATTCAAGTTTTTTAAAGTTTCTTTAAAACTATAAAAAAAGTATTGAGTTATTAATTGTAGAAACCACCAAAACCTCCAATAGAAACTTTTCCAACTAAAAGCAGTTAAGGTCCCATGGGAGCTGTGCCTGCTTTAGCCATTCAGATTTTTAGAGGTTTTTTCCGTTATTAATTGTGCGAAAAACTTTCTAGACGTTTTAGAGATATTTTTTCAGCACTTTTTCCATTGTTCTTTTTATATTCTTCATAAACACAGGCAGGCTTTGCCCATGATTCATTTCTTCTATGAGGATCTGCAGTAAGCTTAGCTGGAATTTAAGAATACATTTCAGTTATAAATGTTCTAATCATGGAAACCTGGGTCTTACTATTTAAAAGACAAGATAAACTATGTTTTAAAGGTATGGACTGGAAGAAATAATTCTGCCTTTACATAACGGTGGGCAGATTTTATTTATAAATTAAGGTGCCTATTTACTAACATTCTAATTTCTGTTTTTTTCTCACAAATCAATTTCTCTGAAACTAAAAGTTCAAGCTTTATTAAGTGTAAAAACCATGAAAAACTCGAATACTTCAGATTTTTACACGTTTTCAGATTTTTATTTTCTAGTAATTATCTGAAAAACTAGTATTTTTATCAGATCTTTAAGCATTTTTTTTTGTTCAAACTTTTTATTTTCAGATCTATTAATAAATTATGTGTCATTTGTGGTTTAAAATAAAATGACTTTATTCACTTTATACACGCTCATGAAAAAATGAGCGTGTTGATAAATGGGCCTCTAACAAACATTGATTACATGGCTTATGTTTTAGCATGATTTAGTTTTAGTGATACATCCAAGTATACTCCTCATTCTTCTTATTTTCTCCTTGGCTTTCCAGAATTTATAGATATGGATGATATGCAAATGCCTTCTCTTGATTTTCCAAGGCTTTTGTTCTGCTGAGCCTCCATTTGGTAATAAACATCAATATTTTTCCTTTCCACCAAACCCAACTGTCTTCTCACTCCTTCTATTCTCTCTATCATGCTGTCCATGAATGTTCTTTACTATCTTCTAGTCTTGTGCTCCCATTTGTTCTGTATCCAAAAAACATAATTTTCCTTTCCACCAAACCCAACTGTCTTCTCATTCCTTTCATTCTCATGCTGTCCAGAAATGTTCTTCATGATCTTCTAGTCTACTGTTGCCATTTTTTCTGTATCCAACAAACATCAACATGTTTTCTTTCCACCAAACCCAACTGTCTTCTCTCTCCTTTCATTCTCTGTATCATGCTGTCCAGAAATGCTCTTTATGATCTTCTAATCTTCTGTTGCCATTTGTTCTGTATCCAACAAACATCAACATTTTTCCTTTCCACCAAACCCAACTGTCTTCTCACTCCTTCTATTCCCTCTATCATGCTGTCCATGAATGTCTTTTACTATCTTCTAGTTTTGTGCTCCCATTTGTTCTGTATCCAAAAAACATCAACATTTTTCAGTTGCACCAAACTAAATTATCTTCTCATTCGTTTCATTCTCTCAATCATGCTGTCCATAAATGTTCTTCATGATCTTCTAGTCTTGTGCTCCCATTTGTTCTATATCCAACAAACATCAACATTTTTCCTTTCCACCAAACTCAACTGTCTTCTCACTCTTTCTATTCTCTCTATTGTGCTGTCCATAAATGTTCTTTACTATCTTCTAGTCTTGTGCTCCCATTTGTTCTGTAGCAGACATCAACAGTTTCCTTTCCACCAACCCCAACTGTCTTCTTACTCCTTTCATTCTCTCTGTCCAGAAATATTCTTTATGATCTTCAAAACCAAACTTAAATCCTAACTCAAGAGCAACTAGAACTGTATGTGATTCCAGTATTCAGGTTGCACTGACAACCACTTATCTTTCTCATATTTGTGTCTAGGACACCTATTTGCTCTGACAGTTTATAGATTAAAAAATAAACAGGGTGTGACTGATACTTCTGATGGAGCACTGTGTGCCACTAAAGATAAATCCAATAGTAATTACTATTTTACACATGCTTTAAATGCATCCAATATCTGGAAACAAACATATCCTCTTCTGATGAAGCATCATATTATAAAGCACTGCGTATCTTGACAGCGCTATATAAATAAATGATGATGATGATAGTCCTTTAATCTTGTATTTTCACTCTGTATCCTCACGCCCTAGAATGAACTCTTATGTTGAGTTATTGGCATGAAACAGGGAAGAATATTTTCCATGCTCTCAAGGGCCCTAGGGCTCTTTTTAACAAATCAATAGGTTTTTCCAAGGTTAGCCATAGTCTTGTTGTCTGAAACAAATCAGTTAGGAGGCAGATAAAACTGACAAGGAATAAACCACCAGGCAGACAGTATAGCATGTAAGCTGAAGGAGACGTGGTCATTCCAAATTTCATCCTTGGTTACTGGTATTAGTCCATGAAAAGGCTACTGGTGCTTTCTTGTATCCAGCCCTGCTGTTAGTTGCAGAGATAAGATGTAGTTCCTATTTCCAGTAAATAATTCAATGATTAATATTGTTTGTTTGTTCGGTGTCACTAAATGATGAACAGCCTCCATTACCTCTGAATTGATTCCCTTTAAGCAAAACAACACCTGCTTCCGCCACCAAACACACAAATTATGAATCACTTCATAGAAATTGAATGGAAATACTTGAAGAAGCTAAAATAGTTCATATCAACGATGTCTCTCTACTGCGTCTCCTCATTAGTTCTTCTACATTACTGTACTCATTGCTTCATGGCAGACAGAAAGTCTCAAGGTCCAAAAGAGTTTTCCTAAAGGATATAGGGGCAAATTCACTAAACGACGAAGCGCCTAACGCTAGCGTTAATTCACTAGCGTTGCGCATTTTCATTAATTCGCTGATTCACTAACGGACGCTGGCGTAAATTCGCTAGTGTTACTTCGCACCCTTACGCCTGGCGAATTTGCGCAATGGACGTAACTACGCAAATTCACTAAAGTGCGCATTTTTCTGAACGCTACCTTTTACGCCAGACTTCCTTCGCCACCTCAGACCAGGCGAAGTGCAATAGAGTAGATAGGGATTGCTCCCAAAAAACGCTGGCGTTTTTTCTTTTTTTATGGGTGATAGGCTGAAAAAGATCGAAAAATATTTTGGGGCTCCCCTCCTTCCCCCCTACATTTCCTAACTCATGGCATCTTAACTATACAGTGGGCACATGTGTAGGGCAAAATATAAATTTTAATTGCTGTTCTGAAGGTTTCCCAGGCTTGTGTAGTGATGCTACATATACCTCCATTGTAACTTCAATTTGGCGCCGTATGCAAATTAAGCATTGCTAGCGTAACTTCGCTTTGCTTGGCGAATTAACGCTAGCGCAACTTACGCTTCCCCTGAGCGCAACTTCGGATTTTAGTGAATTTGCGTAGCGCTGGCGAAAATACGCCTGGCAAAGTGCGGCAAAGCGGACGCTGGCGCAACTACGAAGCTTAGTGAATTTCCCCCATAGTGAATTAAGTTTAAAGGGGTGGTTCACCTTTAAGTTAACTTTTACTATGTTATAGAATAGCTCATTCTAAGCAACTTTTCAATCGGCCTTTGTTTTTTATAGTTTTTCAGTTATTTGCCCTTTTCTTCTGACTCTTTCCAGCTTTAACATGGGTGTCACTGACCCCAGCTAAAAACAAATGCTATTTAAGACAACAAATTATTGCTACTTTTTATTACTTATCTTTCTATTCAAAGCCCTCCCTTTTCATACTCTAGTCTCTCAGTCAAATCAATGAATGGTTTCTATGGTAATTTGGACCCTAGCAACCAGGAAACTGGAGAGCTGCTGAATAAAAATCTAAATAACTTAAAAAACACAAATTATAAAAAATGAAGACTAATTGTAAATTGTCACAGAATATCACTCTCTACATTACACTAAATGTTAACTCAAAGGTGAACAATCCATTTAGGTTTCTGGTGTTATTTGCCCTTTAGAAGGCAAATGATTTCCAGTAAAGAAATGACAATAAACTGTAGAGCAAACCTCCCCCAGAATCAATAGCACTTAACCTTGTTAGACCTCAAGTATTGCTAAAATCCAGGTAATTGAGTCATTTACAAAAGCCTATAAACAATTATGAACAATTTAAATTAGAGTTTAGTGTTTAGAAATTAGTGTTATGCCACAATGAACAGGGAAATTAGAAAGTACTTTACCAATCTATAACTGTTCTTTGTTGTGCTGAACAAGACTTTACCTGGGGAAGGATGAGCTGTGTTCTCTTGTACCTCTTTATATAAATCATAAAGTATATATCCAATTGACTGTCCTCCAAACAGAGTGATAAGTAGTAATTAGATTTCACATTTATATTAATAGTTTCAATGTAAATTCATCTATTTATTACACTGCAACATATACACACTTTATGCAGATGTGACGATTAATGATCCCCAAACCAAAAGAGCAACAGACTGCAGGCTAAGTTATACTGGCCAGGGAACTCGTGTATTATAAGGGATAATGTACCCCCTACTGTAATTGATAAGGATATTAGAAGTTACTGAGGGGTTGTTCTGTGACCATATAAAGGCACAAGGCTGCAGGCTGAGTTATACAGGGAACTCTGAGTATCACTCATGTATTATAAGGGATAATGTACCCCCTACTGTAAATGATAAGGATATTAGAAGTCACTGAGGGGTTATGTGACCATATAAAGGCACAAGGTTGCAGGCTGAGTTATACAGGGAACTGTGAGTATCACTCATGTATTATAAGGGATAATATACCCCCTACTGTAAATGATAAGGATATTAGAAGTCACTGAGGGGTTGTTCTGTGACCATATAAAGACACAAGGCTGCAGGCTGAGTTATACAGGGAACTCTGAGTATCACTCATGTATTATAAGGGATAATGTACCCCCTACTGTAAATGATAAGGATATTAGAAGTCACTGAGGGGTTGTTCTGTGACCATATAAAGACACAAGGCTGCAGGCTGAGTTATACAGGGAACTCTGAGTATCACTCATGTATTATAAGGGATAATGTACCCCCTACTGTAAATGATAAGGATATTAGAAGTCACTGAGGGGTTATGTGACCATATAAAGGCACAAGGTTGCAGGCTGAGTTATACAGGGAACTCTGAGTAGCACTCATGTATTATAAGGGATAATATACCCCCTACTGTAAATGATAAGGATATTAGAAGTCACTGAGGACCATATTATGGTACAGGGCCAGTCACATGAATCCAGTTTATATGTGTCACTGGCGCTATGAGCCTAAGTCACAGACTATAGTTGGCTATAACCCTTTTCATTGTTTTTTTAATGGACTGAGGCTGACAAACCCCTTGTGTTATTGTATTAGTGGCTGTAGGCCAGCAAACTGAGCTATCACCCTTTATCCTGCTCTCCAACAGCAACCAATAAAACTCTTAATGTGAATCGTGTGATGTTTTTTTCCTCTTATCGGCTTGTTACTCTCACCTAGTAAAATGCCATTATTATCCTAAAAGTGGCACATTGTTAGACAACAGGTGGCAGGAAACACAGACACCCCAAATATAAAGGAAAAAAAACAGCAATTAAAATATGGAGGTGTCTATGCACAACAAGCACTGCACGTGATCATGAACTGCCGTCACCCAACAACAACCTCTGCCTGTGCTGTATATTGTCATTATATGTACAACTCAATCAGCACTAACACAAATGCCCATAATATACAATAAGGGGCCGATTCACTAAGGGTCGAATATCGAGGGTTAATTAACGATCGAAGGATTTTAATCCAACGATCGAAGGAATATCCTTCGATCAAAAAAAGTTAGCCAAGCATATGGGGACCTTCCCCATAGGCTAACATTGACTTCGGTAGCTTTTAGATGGCGAACTAGGGGGTCGAAGTTTTTTTTAAAGAGACAGTACTTCGACTATCGAATAGTCGAATAGTCGAACGATTTTTACTTCGATTCGAAGTCATAGCCGAAGGTCATAGTAACCCATTCGATGGTCGAAGTAGCCAGAAAAAAACTTTCGAAATTCAAAGTTTTTTACCTTCGAATCCTTCACTCGAAGTTAGTAAATCGGCCCCTTAGAGTAAACTATACCAGCTTTTCACCAGCGTATTAAACAACCTCAATTACTGTAAGAAATATAACTGGTTTCCTGTGTATTTGGTAATGTCTGTGTGTCTCAGGCCTTGATAAACCACATCTGCTTGAACCTTTCACTGCAAGAAATGTCAGCTCACGTGTCCAGATTTATCCTGAAAAATAGATTTTATGTAAGAATGTAAAAAGAATGTTACACGCGAACATTAATAAACGCAGCCAGGATCCTGTGACACCCCAAATCTGCTTTGAATTAACACCAGTCGGCTTTCACTAACCTATTACACAAGGGCTTTACAGAAAATATTTAAAGAGGTTGTTCACCTTTAAATTAAAATTTAGTATGATGTAGAGAATGCAGTTGGTCTTCATGTTTTTTTCATGGGATTTTTTAATTGTGTAGCATCTTATTCAGCATCTTTTAATTCAATTTGCAATTTTAGCAATCTGGTTGCTACGGTCCAACTTACCCTAGAAACCAGGCATTTATTTGACTTAGAGACTGGAATATGAATAGGAGAGGCCTGAATAAAGTGATGAGTAATAAAAAGTAGCAGTAACAATACATTTGTAGCCTTACAGAGCAATTGTTTTAAGATGGGGTCATTTGGAAGCTGGAAAAAAAGTAAATAATTAAAAAAAACTATAAAAAAAAAGAAAAATGAAGACCAATTGAAAAGTAACTTAGAACTAGCCATTCTATAACATACTAAAAGTTGACTTAAAGAGCCACCCTTGGGAGTAAAGATACTGATACAGGTATTAGCAATAACAATACTATTGTAGCCTTATAGAACATTTGTATTTTAGATGGAAAGAGTCAGAAGAAGGCAAAAAATTCAAAACTATAAAAAAAAATGAAGGCCAATTGAAAAGTTGCTCAGAATTAGCCATTTTATAAAAGTTAACTTAAAAGTGAACCACGGCTTTAAAGGAACGCTATAAATAATAGAACAATTCTGAATTCTTCCACTAGGGGGTGCATGCAGTGAACACTAAAAAGAAGAGCATTTCTCTGCTTGACATCTGTGGAAAATGGCAATGCTGCAAAAGACTCACAACGTCGCCAGAGTCGATGGCCTTCAGAATCTCACCTGAGTCTACAGCAGCGGAATTCAGCTCAAGGGAACCTTGCTCCTCTGTTAAAAGATAGTAAGTACATTTCTATAATAAAGTTATTTTTAATTGTTTATATATATTTTGTCTGTTAGTAGACACTAAACCTGTTATTAGGCTTTTGAGATCAGAAAGGATCTGGAACTCCTAGAGGTAATCCATACAAACGTCAGGTAAATATAATATGCTTTGGAGGAAGCACCCTGCTCATAGTACCCTGGCAGCAATGCTGTTCCTACCATGTTACTAAACTATCAGGATCTGTGCAGCCACTGGGACAGAATGCTCTGTTATACAGATAGCTAGAATCTCAGCTGCCATAAAGCAGGGCAGGACTGCTGCTTACAATGGGGATCAGATAGGATCTGTGCAGCCACTGGGACAGAATGTTCTGTTATACAGATAGCTAGAATCTCAGCCATAAAGCAGGGCAGGACTGCTGCATCCAATAAGGATCAGATAGGATCTGTGCAGCCACTGGGACAGAATGTTCTGTTATACAGATAGCTAGAATCTCAGCTGCCATAAAGCAGGACAGGACTGTTGCTTACAATGGGGATCAGATAGGATCTGTGCAGCCACTGGGACAGAATGTTCTGTTATACAGATAGCTAGAATCTCAGCTGCCATAAAGCAGGGCAGGACTGTTGCTTACAATGGGGATCAGATAGGATCTGTGCAGCCACTGGGACAGAATGCTCTGTTATACAGATAGCTAGAATCTCAGCTGCCATAAAGCAGGACAGGACTGCTGCTTACAATGGGGATCAGATAGGATCTGTGCAGCCACTGGGACAGAATGTTCTGTTATACAGATAGCTAGAATCTCAGCTGCCATAAAGCAGGGCAGGTCATTTCTGTATAGGAAATAAAAAGATATATGTGCTCAATCCAACACAAACATAACATTCAATCTTCTTTTCTAATGGAAGCTGTCGCTGGTAGAATGAATTTAACAACACATCCTTGTGCCTGAGGGTTGTACTCTGCGGAATGAAAACACTGGCAGCTTTGTGTACAATAAAGGTGCTAAATTGCTTATAAAAAAAAGATACTGCCTGGTTGTTTGTATGGGATGTGTTTGCACTTACAGTGATAATGTGGGTGTTTTACTCTGGCTGGTAAGTCTAGGCCTCTGATTTAAGTTTTATGATTAGTTCATTCATATAAGGAGAAAATAAATACATAGTATTGTGTGCTAAGCAATATGTTGGCGCTATATAAATAGATGTTAATAATAATAATTGTGGGTGCAAAGCAGCACTTTAATTTCTGCCTGTACTGGGTTTCTGTACCAGTCCAGCCCCTTTGGAACATATGTGCCTCTAAAGATGCCCCAGTAGCTCCCCATCTTCTTTTCTGCTGATTCCCGGCACATGCTCTGTGCTGCTGTCTCTTGCCTGACCTAGGTATCCGTTATCCAGAGTGTTCCAAATTACAGAAAGGCAATCTCCCATTGTTTCCTTTTTTAAAAAAAATCCACATTTTTAAAAATGATTTCCTTTTTCTGTGTAATAATAAAACAGTAGCTTGTACTTGATCCCAACTAAGATATAATTAATCCTTATTGGAAGCACAACCAGCCTATTGGGTTGATTTCAGGATTTTCTAGTAGACTTAAAGGGGTTGTTCACCTTTAAATGCACTTTTAGTACGATGTAGAGAGGGATAGTCGGAGACAATTTGTAATTGGGTTTCACTTTTTCTTATCTGTGGTTTTTGAGTTATTTAGCTTTTTATTCAGCAGCTCTCCAGTTTGCAATTTCAGCAATCTGGTTGCTAGGGTCCAAATTACCCCAGCAACCATGAATTGATTTGAATAAGAGAGAGGTCTGAAAAGAAAGATAAGTAATAAAAAGTCGCAATAACAATACATTTGCAGTCTTACATTTGTTTTTAGATGGGGTCACTGACTCCATTTGAAAGCTGGAAAGAGTCAGAAGAAGGCAAATAATTAAAAAATAAGCAATGAAGACCAATTGAAAAGTTTTTTTAGAATTGCTAATTCTATAACATATTAAAAGTTAATATGAAGGTGAACCACCCCTATAAAGTATGAAGATCTCAATTATGGAAAGATCCGTTATCTGGAAAACCCCAGGTTTCCGAGCGTTTTGGATACCAGATCCCATACCTGTTCTCTAAATTCAAATAATACAAAAATCATGATTCAAAGCATCCCAAAGCACACTGAGCATGTGCAGTGCCACTGACACTCAACAGATGCCTAACAAGATCCAAGATGGCGAGCTCCTGAGGACAACTTTGAAAGCCGTGATCATTGCAGTTAAAGGGCTGCTGAACCTCTGGGCTGGTACAGTAAGATCAGTTTAGAAAACACAGCATTTCTTCTTTAGGGTTTAATTCTGATATAAAACAGAGCAGAAGTTGCATTAGGAGTACAATACTGACCTCCAGAAGGAGAAAGTAGTTAACGAGGAATTAAATCCCTCCTGTAAAGTATTTCCAACTGGCAGAGATTTATGGGCTGGAAGTGCAGTTCTATGTTAATTACTGAGTCTGCTTCACTTAAAGCTATACTCATATTCCTTTACGTCTATGCCTATACTTTCTCTAGCCCCATTTTACTGCCTGTTCTGCTCTGGCAACACAAAGCCAATTAAGTTAATGACACTATTTTGGAATAATGCAGAGAGCAAACTCATTGGCATGACTTATACAATCTAAAGCCCAATAAAACAATAAAACCTAATGTGGGTAAATACCACAGTGCTGACATTTATAACTGGACTTTTTCAATCCCGCGCCCTTCCATAGCACTAGTTACCCTTTAACCAGTTGAACAGGGGGTTAAATATAGTACAAATAGGTTCATAAGAGGCCCCAGGCGGAGAGGAGAAAGCAGAATCATAACATATTGAGTATAAAGAATTAGATATTACTTCCACTGCTAACGGGTGTTATTCACTATTAAAGGGGAACTTTGCACTTTTTTGCCTAATGAAAAAAAATCTCATTCTAAGGAACTTTCCAATAGACAGTAATGATCACATTCATGGGTTTTAAAGTTATGGATTTGCTACAGAAATCAGCATCTTTGTCTCAGTAGATGCTTTCAAGAAAGGAATGAGTGGCATTAGGGATGGGCGATTTTTTTCGCCTTGTTTCGCCGCCGAAATGACGCCCGTAGACTTGTATGGCGTTCTGCGGGGAAAAAAAGGACACGCGTCACATACATTTCGCCGTGGAACAATTTTTTTTGACGCCCATAGACTTTAATGGGTGTCGGCGACATTTCGATGGCGGCAAATTTTTGGCGAAACAAAACGGGTCAAATTCGCCCATCCCTAGGTGGCATTTTTAATCAAGGAAGAAAATACACGGTTATGGGATCCGTTATACGGAAACCCGTTATCCAGAAAGTTTAGAATTATGGAAAAGCCATCTCCCATAGACTCCAAATCCAAATTTTTAAGATGATTTCTCTTTTCTCTGTTACAATAAAACAGTGGCTTGTACTTGATCCCAACTAAGATATAATTAATCCTTATTGGAGGCAAAACCAGCCTATTGGGTTTCTTTATAATGTTTAATTGATTTTCTAGCTATGAAAATCCAAATTACAGAAAGATCAGTTATCTGGAAAACCCCAGGTTCCAAGCGTTCTGGATAACAGGTCCCATACCTGTATTATTAGTTCTAGTTCTTGCTTGCAATTATGGCAAATTAAGAGGAAGCAATAGATTTCTCCCCTGGTTAGAAAGATATGTGATGAGTATTGGAGTCTTCTCCCATCTAATGTGAAACACTGACCTCTGGTGGCCAGGTTATAAAATGGTAGAAAGCTTGCTTGACTTTACAATGCAGCAACTCAGGCACCGGAGTATAAATGTTTTGCAGTAAGGCTAACAAACTAGGACTGATTTCTAAAGCCATAACTGATCGGTGCATTTTGTTTTTAAGCCTCCCTCCATTAATCATTCTTGCCCGTGATTGGTGGGGAACAAATGAAACTCATCAGGCATAAAGTCTGTTTATTGCAGAGAACTTAGTCTAAATTCCGAGGGCAGGAACCCATAGTTACCTTCTTTCAAGATCATTTAAACAAACATAAAACATTACAAGGTTCCCATAAATCCAAGATGTTAACCCCCCCCCCGTGTGTTGTAGGCTCCAATCATTCCAGCCAATTCCAATATTCCAAGAAGTGATCATTAAAGCAGAACTAAAGTGTAACTAAAGAAGTAGCTAGAAATGTTGTACATTATGTTTTGTGCTTCTGTACCAGCCCAAGGCAAACACAGCCCGTTAGCAGTAAAGATCTGTGTCTCCAAAGATGCCCCAGTAGCTCCCCATCTTCTTTTCTGCTGATTCACTGCACATGCTCTGTGCTGCTGTCACTTACTGAGCTTAGGGACCCACTCACAATATACAGTACACATAGAATAGAAATGTCACAATATAAGGCTGATTAGTAATTAATAGAGATAATTACTACATGGCAGCACAGAAACCAGTGCAATTAGCATCAGAATTTAATAATCAGCAAACCTATAGCATCAGCTTATATTACAGGGGAAGGTCATTTTCTGCTGGATAATTAGTGACGAGCCCTAAGCTTAGCTTCTCAACAGCCAATCAGAGCCCACTGAGCATGTGAGTGTCACAGACACTTTCCAAGATGGTGACCCCCTGTGACAAGTTTGAAGTCCTGGATCATTGCTGCTATTGACAAGCTCAAACTTTAGGCTGGTATTTTTAGCCATATTCATTTTAAGGTTTAGTTCTCCTTTAAGGGGCAGATTTATTAAGGATTGTGTTGTATTTTCCACAAAAATTAGAATTTTCGATAGGTTATTATTTTGGTCAAAATCAATTTCAATCAATTCCATTAAAAATCTTTTTTTTGTTATTAATCTTAACACTGTTTAAAAAACAAAAGATAAAAAAAAGCTTGAATGTTGAAAATGCAACCACCCTCCCCTCATTGACTGCTATAGAAGCCCACCAGGCTGAATTTTTGATTGGAATTTGTATTCACTGGGCAAACATAGGTCTTGTTGCTCCACTGTGTAGCACAGACACCTGTAGCAATTCCTCTAATAACAGGGTGCAAAGTGCAAAAAACATGGTGGTTTGTGCTCTTTTTTCCCTTTGCCCATTCCCTGCAGAAACTAGATGTCTGATAAAGTTCTGATATGTTAATTAAGCACAACACTTACCAACATTTTTTTAACATTTCCAGTGTAAAAACTGCTAATATCTTGAAAACTAAAAAAAAGTAACTAGAAAAAGTGCTCTCCAAACAATTTGACATTAGTTGGAATGAAAGAGTTTACCCTCTAAAGTAACCCTTTAATGCACCAGTGCTAATTTGGCTCTCGATGCACAGGTATGGGATCCGTTATCCGGAAACCCATTATCTAAAAAGCTCCAAATTACGGAATGGCCGTCTCCCATAGACTCCATTGTAATAAAAGAATCCAAATTTGTAAAAGTGATTTCCTGTTTCTCTGTAATAATAAAACAGAAGCTTGTACTTGATCCCAACTAAGATATAATTAATCCTTATTGGAAGCAAAACCAGTCTGTTGGGTTTATTTAATGTTTACATGATCTTCTAGTAGATTTAAAGTATGAAGATCCAAATAACGGAAAGAAGTTATCCGGAAAAACCCAGGTCCTGAGCATTCTGGATAACAGGTCCCCTACCTGTATAATTAATCCACAGGGCTATCCACATAAGGCGAGGAATCTGATACGTCATCATATTATAAGAAAAGGAATTATTTTGGCACATGAAACAATGCTTAACTGTGAGTCTATTTGCTTTAATTGCCTAATACAGAGTGCAACTGATATAATACACTTATTCCCCTGTTTCCTGCTTGTGAACTGAACCCCACCCTCTGTCCTAACTGGCTGTTGTATTCCGTGGGTCTCTTATTTTGGTTTGGGAATACTAGAGGGGCACATTTAGGAGAGGCAAATTATCTATAAAATCTCTCCGTTTGTGCGATCCCTTTACGGCCCATCAAACATACACTATGAGACATGGGTAGAGCAGACTAGAGTCTCTATACAGTGTGTTGTAGTTTTGCCGTCGCGATGAAGGGAATTTACATTAATCCCCAGGGAGAGGAAACCGTAATTATCTTCTTTGCTCCTGTTTCAAGTTTATTTAAACAACCATAAATCATTACGCAGTTCCCATAAATCCAGGGAACAATTTACATAAACCCCATGCCCTCCACTCTCCGGTCGGTCTGACAAAATAAATAAAATAACGAGGCCCCCACCAGTGCACATATATTTTTTTAGATACCCCCCAAGTAACCCTGGCAACCAGATTTATTACAAAAAAAATTCAAATAGGAAGAGACCCACTACTAGTGAAGCAGTAGGCCAAGTATTTATAAAGTTAAAAAGACTTTATTAGGATATACATTAGGCTAACGTGTTTCGTGCCTGAATGGGCATTTACTCATAGGCTGTTGGTCTCCCCTCGGTACAATCCTTTTAAAGGGGTGTCGACTAGACTGGGGGCGAATTTGACCTGTTTCGTTTCGCCAAACACCATACAAGTCTATGCGCGTCATTTCTGCGGCGAAAACAAAGCGACAAAAATTCGCCAATCCCTAGTGTCGACCAATAAGGTTTACATACATTGCATTACACAGAGCCTTATCCAATCAGAGAAAGGTTCAATACAAAGTCATGGACCAATAGAAATATATTACATATATACTGTTACATATAGATCACGGGGAACCATGTCCAATTAGAAAAAGGCACATTATGCAGGACTTGGACCAATAGAAAAGAAGAGAATCGGTTAGGCACAGCCAGTGTAATGTTTGCTAGCAGGAGTGCACAGTGTAGATATTCTTTCCCTATACTATGGGTATGTTTAATGTGTACAAAGCAGTATTAAGACACAACATACATATTGGGTGGATGACACACAATGCGTTGGTGAGTGAATAGTTATTTCTTCTTTATTTTGATCTATGTTTTTTTTTTTTTGTTTAAAGAACAGAACCATACACCATTGTTTATGTGGTGATTCAGATTTATTGCAAGCCTAGCTCTGTCCTGTTATTTTTTTTTTATACTTCATGCTTTGTCCTCTTTAACACCCATTGTGACATCACAACCCTATCTGGTTGCTAAGGACAATCACAGAGTCGGACAAGTGCTTAAAAATAAAGAATAAAGAATATAAAGAATAAAAATAACGAAAAAATATCAAATATTCAAAAATGTGAAGAAGAAGACACTGCTAAGAACCATCTGCGCCCTCGCTAAGTGCAGAACATTTTGTACTCGGCTACTTTATGGCTCTCTTGAAACCGGAGAGTAATTTTCTGCAATAGGAACCGGCCATTCCTAAACAAACTTTTATGGCTCATGGGATAGATTACACGCGGCCAATGTTCTTTGGGAGAGAAAGAGCAATGTCCTCAATAATCTGTCTAGACAGTGGCCTTAACTGTAGCATTTCCGTGGAAGGGCAAAAAGGTTAAGTGATAGAATCATTGTATAATAGGGACGTGTAGTTTATGCGTCTGATCTGTGAATTCTCTAATAACATCATAAAAGGCGCTCTCATGATGGATGAATATACCGTACAAAATAACACCTATTTGGGGATAATTACAAGATCTCAGCCTCTTTACAGAGCGAGGGAAGCGGATACAAGGTAATGGGTCTTACAGCCTGTTTGTAGCTGCAGGTAGATATGATACAAGTGAGAGCATATGTGGTGGGAGCATATGTATGCTAATGTACCTATTATATCGGTGTTGTTATTGAGTTCAAAAACAGCACAGTAACCCTTGGCTCGATATAGGTATGGGATCCATTATCTGAAAAACCATTCTCCAGAAAGTTCCAAACATAATGTACAACATTTTTGCCCTCCTTTTTTAAGTTAATCTTTAGTTCTCTTTTAAAGGGGAATTCAACCCTTAACTAAAAAAAACCCTACCCCCCTAACCTACCTAGAACCCCCTCCCTCCCCCCCAGCCTAGCTGCTCCCCCGGGGAAATGCCCCTAAATTCTTACTTACCCCTCGGTGCAGATTCACGGATCGCAGTTCATGGCAGCCATCTTCCGGGTCTTCGTGTCTTCTTCCGGCGATTCGGCAATTTCCGTCTATTTCGGTGCATGAGCAGTTGTTGCGAACCAGGAAATTACGCCAACTGCGCATGAGCCGATTCGCCGGTCTCATTTTCAGATAAACGAAGACCCAGAATATGGCTGCTGTGAACTCCGATACATATGCAATACACGCACTGGCATATTTATTGAAGTACTTAGACAGGGGACCAGGGAATGTGCATTGATTAAAGGAACAGTAACACCAAAAACTGAAAGTGTTTTAAAGTAATGAAAATATCATGTAGTGTTGCCCTGCACTGGTAAAACTGATCTGTTTGCTTCAGAAACACTACTATAGTTTATATAAACAAGCTGCTGTGTAGCCATGGAGGCAGCCATTCCAGCACAGGATACACAGTAGATAACAGATAAGTAATACTATAGTTCATATAAACAAGCTGCTGTGTAGCAATGGCGGAAATTGAAAAACAGCTATATGGCACAGGATAGATAATGGATAACAGATAACATCATTAGACAGACAGAGCTTATCTGCTGTCTGCTGTATAACTTGAGCCTTTTCTCCTTTGAATGGCTGCCCCCATTGCTACACAGCAGCTTATTTATATAAACAATAGTAGTGTTTCTGAAGCAAACACAGCAGTTTTACTAGTGCAGGGCAACACTGCTTTATATTTTTATTACTTTAAAACAATTTAATTTTTTGATGTTACCGGTCCTTTAAGTGGCCAAGTCTGTAGCACTTCCATTGTACTTAAGCATATTATAATTAAGCCTTAGGAGTGCACCAACAACCCCCATTTTTTTATGCTTAAATATGACTTACATATTTCATATGAGTGATAAGTGATGTCCCTGCAGTGAGCACCAACCATTTGGTTTTTCGGTGTGCTACCACCATTAATGTGGTATGAAAGAAGGTGGAAAGCAATTCCATAGATGATATATATATATATATATATATAGCCTTACCAGATATTGTTAGTTATGGCAGGAAAACAAGGCCATTACTGTATTATTGTATGTAACCTTTCCATAACACTCCTGCTTATAGTGTGGAAAACAATAGAGCGTGACATTAAATAGGCACATATTGAGTGATATTAATAAACAGCATGTACTGTAGGTGGGTTCAAGGCAGTTACTGCACTCAGGTCTCCATAATATAACCATTTTATCAAATTATGGTGTCAGCCAAGAACAAAGTGTCTCATTTCATGTACAATATGCGTTATATTTATATCTTCCCCTTCTTTTCCTTGAACAATCACAAATAATCTTATTATTGTATATATTTATGATAGTGTATGATTCTGCTGTGACAAGAGAAAAGGGGAATCATTTTCCAAATTTGGATTATTTGGATAAAACGGATGTCTATGGGAGATGGGCATTTTGTAATTCGGAGGTTTCTGGATAATGGGTTTCATTATTGTCCATCAGGACATAGTCCTTATATCAGTGGAATGGTTCATTTATTCTCCTTATTGCCCATGAGGACATAGTCCTTATATAAGTGGAAGGGTTCATTCCTTCTCATTATTGAGGACAGTCTTTATATTAGTGGAATGGTTCATTCCTTTTCCTTGTTGTCCATCATGATATAGTCCTTATATCAGTGGAATGGTTCATTCCTTCTCCTTATTGCCCATCATAACATAGTCTTTATATTAGTGGAATGGTTCATTCCTTCTCTTTATTGCCCATGATGACATAGTCCTTATATAAGTGGAATGGTTCATTCCTTCTCTTTATTGCCCATGATGACATAGTCCTTATATCAGTGGAATGGTTCATTCCTTCTCATTATTGCCCATGAGCACACAGTCTTTATATTAGTGGAATGGTTCATTCCCAACTCTATGTATATACCCTTTATATAGAAGAAAGGATTACATGTAACTCTTAGATTTGCTTGGCTTGCTTTCCCTTTAGCAACTATTTTAAATACGGACAAGCGAAACAGAAATTAAGTTAAACAAAGAAGATTGAAAAAAAGTCCGATTTTTGGCCGGGGCTGTGTGGGATTGGCTGGGAATGCTTTGCTTTGGCAGATCTCCTTGTCATTTGCAGATAACCTGTATCCGAATCCTCTCGTTTCTCAGGCTCATCCATGCCGGGGTTATAGGGATTACGTCTATGTAATGTGCACGGGAGACGCTGAAATTATTTAAATAGGAGTTTGTTTATTTCTCCCGAGATTGTGCAAAACCATGAAATATAGATAATTACAGGGGTATCAAAGCTTATTCAGTAAAGCAAACTCACAGAATTTCACTGCTGTAAAACTGACCTAGGGGGTGATTCGGTTTTGTTGCCATCGTACCCCCACTTAATGGGTGGCAAATACTCCAAAGCCCCTTCAGTATTTGACACCTGGATCCTACCAATGTACTTACATGTCAGTTATGGCGCTTGGGGTGTAGCCTATTGAGATTCCAGTCCAGGTTGGGTAACACTCCTGCCTGCTTGGCACCTTTACTCCTATAGGAAAGCTTGATTATTAATGGCAATGGAAGAGGTAAATCAGCCTTCCCCTTAAAGGATAAGTAAACCTTTTAAATATGTGAATGTAAAATTGATTAGGGGGCTATTCTAAGCACTTTTGTAATTTACATTCATTATCTATTTTGTTTTTATTCCACGATATTAAGGGATACATGTACTGTTAATATGAATGAATTTTGTTACAACAGCGCCACCTGCTGGTCAATTTCCCACCAGTCCGACCGCCAAGTAGTCAAGGAAGTTGTCTGGAGAAAGAAAGAGGCAGAAAGATTTGAGAAAGGTTTATAATTTTATTCCTAAACAGAAGAACATCAGAGCAGCCTCTTTCTTACTCCTGACAACTTCCTTTGGGAAAATATAAGGTTAACTTATCCTTTAAAGGGATTCTGTCATGATTTTTATGATGTAGTTTTTATTTCTAAATTACACTGTTTACACTGCAAATAATTCACTCTATAATATAAAATGTCATTCCTAATCCAACAAGTGTATTTTTAAAAGTTGTAATATTGGTGTGTAGGTGTATCTCATGGCACATTAGGATGGAACTTCCAAATTAGGAAAACCGGGCAGGATTTCCTGAGATTGACATGGTGATCGGCCAATAGCCGATTGCCATGTCAAAGCCCCGCCCCCAACATCACAGTCCCGCCCCTGTCATGTCACAGCCCGCCCTGCTGCATCCCAGCCCCGTCTCCCCCTGGATTTCTTTTGGGGAAAAGGTGGCAACCCTAGTTCAAGCATTCATGTGAAGATGTTGAAGGCCCTACATATGCATTACATCACAGTAAGTGTCGGCCCGGGGCGGTCACGCTACAAACTGATGCATATTCTTCTGTATATTCTGAGTATTCAGCATGGATTCTTGTTGGTTCAGCTGCACGTCCATGATATTATCTGTCAGTTTGGCAGCCATGTTCCTTGTTAACTTCAAAATCTGCTCATTCTCTTTCTTCTGCTTCATCAGTGCCCTCACCTTTTATTCCTCCACCCAGAGCCCTGGTCTAATCAGTTGGTCTATAAAGACCTCCAAGGACATGGATTTTAAGTTATCAGTTATAAAATACAAGATAATCAACCATTTTTGAGATTCTAATAAAAGATCTGGCAGATTTATCAAAAACTCACTCATATTCTAGTCATTCCTATGGGATTTTAAGAATTTTTATAATCTAAAAAACTCGAATTTATGAGTTTTTGGCATTCTGACTTTGATAAATAACCTTACTAAATGTTTAAAGGGAGATGTTCAATGCAACCAATCAGATATTCTTGATTATTATTGATTATTCTGACGGCTCTCGATCAGTAAAAGCTATGGGCACATTGGTCGCTATGGGTTGCTGGATTGGACAAAAACTAAAGCAGGTCCTATGTACCCGCAACAACCAATCAGCAGGGAGCATCTGAACATTGGCCCCAGCTAAATAATGTAGTGTTAGTATGTCGGTTGAAATTAGAGAACCTCGGGATCGGAAGGGCTGCACTCTATAAACACAAACAAGTGTAACAAATGATTTGCTTAGAACATATGTTAAGAGTAGAGACTGGTGTGTATTCTCAGAGGGCAGAAGTAATGAGCTCAGTAACAACTGTATAATCCTGCCTGTCTCAATAAATCCCCCAAATGTTTATGGGTAAGGTGTCTGGCGATCATCGGCCTCATCCGTAAACACAGCGTCAGGTATTGTCCCGCTGGGAAAGGCAACACCGAGGGGAAGGAAACCATTCCATTCCCAATCTACAGAACTCTGTGCCAGAATTGTACTTGCATTAAACAAAATGTTTTCTACGGGCGACTCATCCAAGGTCAAATTAGGCCACTTAAAAGAGGACAACAGCCTAAATATAAATCCATCTAGAAATGCTGTATTTTATATACTGAACTTACTGTACCAGCCCAGAGGTTCAGTAGCCCTATAACAGCAATGATCCAGGCATTGAAAATTGCCCTCTGAAATCCACCATCTTGGATCTTGTTAGGCTGTCTTGTGTGTGTCAGTGGCACTGCACATGCTCAGTCGAGAAGCTAAACATCTCATTGTCATTTGGAATCATCCAACACAAAATTAGGTATGTCATAAAAGCTAATGCTACACTGCTGTGTATTAAATTGTAACATGAATCTGAATTAATTGCTAATTAGCCTTGTATTTTGACTTTTATATGTTATAGGTATACTGTATATTGTGAGGGGGTCCCTAAGCTCGCGTAAGTGACAGCAGCCCAGAGCATGCCCGATATACTGATATATGTCGAAATAATTGTGTATATACAATTGCACCCCTTACCATGTATGAACACTTCTAAATACATGTAGGAAATGTTCAGGAGATACAGTATGTCATGCCCAGAATTTACTTTTATATAGGGTTTTGTATGTAACGTTTACTTATTCCTATGGCTCAGATTTATTCTGGCTCTAAAAATTATAGGTGGTGCCTAGTGATAGGCGAATAAATTCGCCAGGCATGGATTAGCAGTGAATTTTCCCATTCTGCCGCCCGCGAATGTTTTCTCGAAAGTGCATTGAAAAATCCACTGCGCCCAAAAAAATTGTTGTGTGTCAAAATTTGGACAAAATAGCCGCGCATATAAAAATTGTCGCTCGCGTCAAAAATTGTTGCACGTCAAAATCATTTTGACGCCCATTGACTTCAATTCGTTTCGTGAATTTTTACCATTTTGCTAATTATGCGGCGAAGCGAAACGGGACAAAATCGGCCATCACTAGTGGTGCCAAATGGCTTCTTATATTGTTGGGTTAAAATCTCCTCACTGTAACTTATTCATTGGTTCATCTCTCACCAAATGATGTAGGTAACTATTGGCTTTCAGCCTAAATGCGAAGTGGAAATATTCAGCCTGACCCAGTGGAGCTTACAATCTAAAGTCACATTTCATATCACATTTATGCTCACTAGTTTCACTGTTTTATCAGTAGCTAAATAAAGGGAACTAGTGATGTGTGGTCCGAGTTTCACGCAACATGCACCCAACTCTAACCCAACCCCCCTCCCAACCCAAACCCTGCCCGCCCAGTCCCACCTCCCCGGTGATGTCACGAAAGGGGCAGGCCCAAGTTTAAAAATTCAGGAGCTGGAAGCCTGAAGACAGCAGTGTGAGGTAGCGGGGAGAGCAGAAGGGATCACTCGACCCAAAGGTCCTGTGGGTTTCTGGTTGACCCGCACATCACTAAAGGGAACTTGTCACCAAAACCTTAAAATATCTGTATAATAAAAGTCCTTTTAAAATTAATCATGAAACCCAAATTCTTTTTTTATTTTTATTAAAACAACTATACTAATTATAAACTCATTCAAAACTCTCAGCTGTCAATCATATATTGCCTGACCCTCCCCTATGCCTTAGGCAAAGAGGCAGGGCAGGCGATTACTTTCACTTTGCAATTCCTAGATGTCACTGCTCTCCTTACAGCCCCCCTCCATCTCCAACATTTAATTTTGTAGCCAGTACATGGCAGTGTCGGACTGGGACACCAGGGGTCCACCCAAAAACCTTGAGACCAGGGGCCCACTCTAAGTATTGTTTTCTTCCTCTCCTTACTGAACCTCTATTCTCCTATTCTCTTTTCTTTACATACTATAACCTATTCATCCATCTATTTAGCCTCTTTATTCTCATAGAAATTGGGAATGGCCATGAAATCAGCCAAATGGTTAGAAGCAAGAGGCCCACTGACACTTGCCCCCACCGGGAGTTTTCCTGGTATCCCGGTGGGCCAGTCCGACACTGGTGCATGGGCATGAGCATCAGGTGCCCCATTTTGGTACATATGAAAGATTTTGGCATGATTTAAAGCTTGCCTTAATAACAATGTCCACAAAATGGCTGCTGCCTGTTTCACATGACTGTGAATCCCAAGACTAAAAGAAACAAGATTTAAATAATTTATATAGTGTAAGTAAAGTTTATTTTGCTTGACTCACATCATAAAACAGGATTAAGAATTATTTTTTAGGATGACAGGTCCCCTTTAAACTGCCTGCATAGTTTAGGTGTGTGGGAGGAAGTACCCAGAGACCATAAGAACTTCCTAAAGAGGAATGAACTGCCCCTGAACTGCCTCCCGCCGGTTAGAATGTAAATCGCCGGCAGGATGGCAATGGGTGCGCTTCGTTTTCCGAAGTTGCCTCACGAGGAAACTTCGGAAAACGAAGCGATCCGAAGATTATTCGCCCCAAAGAAGAGATTTGTTGCTGGGCGACTAATCTCCCCGAATCTGAGCGTGTGTCTCTGCCCTAAGAATTGAATGCTGTAAATCAGAGGAACAAATTGTGTATTCGACTCTAAATCATAAGCACAGTCAGAAGCTCCAGCCTGTTAAGCCGCCTGAGGCAGCGTTCAAAATGCCGCCCCCCCTGCCCGTCATGCTTACTTTGAAATCGCCGACTGGGGTTCGAGGGTGCATCGGTAGCACAGAGAGCGAAAATGCTCTCTGCACTAGAAAAGCCGAATTTCCGGTTTAAAAAACGGAAATTCAGCTCTTAAAGTTACCAGGAGCGGCATTTTTGCCCAGGGGGGCGCTACCACCTGAGGCCTCAACTCGCCCCATTGGTGGAGCGCCCCTGAGCACAGTACATGAGTGTCAGTGTGAGTTTTACATGCTATTAAATTGGTGCAAAGTAATTTGCATGATGGAGTAGGGCACTAATGGGGATCAATGGCACGTGTTATACACAAAGATCCCTTGGCTTAGGCACATAATATACAGCAAAGCTGAAGGTAATGGTACAAATTACAAACCATTGGACACACATTCATCCTTTTTTTGTGCTTAAAGTAAACTAATAAACAGTCACTTTACAGGGAAAGAAAAAAAATATTTGTAGCTGCTGATGGGTATGGGCATGTGCACTTAAAGGAATAGTTCAGTGTGAAACTAAAAACTGTGTAAATACATAGACTGTGCAAAATAAAAAATGTTTCTAATATAGTTAGTTAGCCAAAAATGTAATGTATAAAGGCTGGAGTGACTGGATGTGTAATAAAACAGCCAGAATCCAACTTCCTGCTTTTCAGCTCTATAACTCTGAGTTAGTCAGCGACTTGAAGGGGGGCCACATGGGACATTTCTGTTCAGAGTTTGCAATTGATCCTCAGCATTCAGCTCAGATTCAAAAGCAACAGAAATGACCCATGTGGCCCCCCCTCAAGTCTCTGATTGGTTACTGCCTGGTAACCAGGGTAACCAGTCAGTGTAAACCAAGAGAGCTGAAAAGCAGGAAGTAGTGTTCAGACTGACATGTTATACGTCAAATCACTCCAGCCTTTATACATTACATTTTTGCCTAACTAACTATATTAGAAACATTTTTTATTTTGCACAGCCTATCTATTTACCCAGTTTTTATTTTTACATTTAACAATTCCTTTAAGCCATAAGCTATAGAGCACTGATATACAATACTTTCACTGTTTTACTCTAGTGTTGTCACTTTGGCCTACATTTCTGCTTCTACACACACAATCTATCCCTAATATAACTGTTACTATAGGCACCATCTCTCCCTACTATACCTGCTATCCCACAGTCACACTCCCTTCCCAGAGACTATTATCTCCACTGTTACTATAGACACCATCTCTCCCTACTATACCTGCTATCCCACAGTCACACTCCCTTCCCAGAGACTATTATCCACTATTACTATAGGCACCATCTCTCCCTACTATACCTGCTATCCCACAGTCACACTCCCTTCCCAGAGACTATTATCCACTGTTACTATAGACACCATCTCTCCCTACTATACCTGCTATCCCACAGTCACACTCCCTTCCCAGAGACTATTATCCCACTGTTACTATAGGCACCATCTCTCCCTACTATACCTGCTATCCCACAGTCACATTCCCTTCCCAGAGACTATTATCCACTGTTACTATAGGCACCATCTCTCCCTACTATACCTGCTATCCCACAGTCACACTCCCTTCCCAGAGACTATTATCTCCACTGTTACTATAGGCACCATCTCTCCCTACTATACCTGCTATCCCACAGTCACACTCCCTTCCCAGAGACTATTATCTCCACTGTTACTATAGGCACCATCTCTCCCTACTATACCTGCTATCCCACAGTCACACTCCCTTCCCAGAGACTATTATCTCCACTGTTACTATAGGCACCATCTCTCCCTACTATACCTGTTATCCCACAATCACACTCCCTTCCCAGAGACTATTATCTCCACTGTTACTATAGGCACCATCTCTCCCTACTATACCTGTTATCCCACAATCACACTCCCTTCCCAGAGACTATTATCTCCACTGTTACTATAGGCACCATCTCTCCCTACTATACCTGCTATCCCACAGTCACACTCCCTTCCCAGAGACTATTATCCACTGTTACTATAGACACCATCTCTCCCTACTATACCTGCTATCCCACAGTCACACTCCCTTCCCACAGACTATTATCCACTGTTACTATAGGCACCATCTCTCCCTACTATACCTGCTATCCCACAGTCACACTCCCTTCCCAGAGACTATTATCCCACTGTTACTATAGACACCATCTCTCCCTACTATACCTGCTATCCCACAGTCACACTCCCTTCCCAGAGACTATTATCCACTGTTACTATAGGCACCATCTCTCCGTACTATACCTGTTATCCCACAGTCACACTCCCTTCCCAGAGACTATTATCCACTGTTACTATAGGCACCATCTCTCCCTACTATACCTGCTATCCCACAGTCACACTCCCTTCCCAGAGACTATTATCCACTGTTACTATCGGCACCATCTCTCCCTACTATACCTGCTATCCCACAGTCACACTCCCTTCCCAGAGACTATTATCCACTGTTACTATCGGCACCATCTCTCCCTACTATACCTGCTATCCCACAGTCACACTCCCTTCCCAGAGACTATTATCCACTGTTACTATAGGCACCATCTCTCCGTACTATATCTGCTCTCCCACAGCCACACTCCCTTTGCAAACTCTGTTGTCCCCAGTGATATTGCTGCCATTATTTATGAAATGTTTGTGAGCTTTGTGTCCTTTATCAAATTGTAAGCAAAAAGTACAGCACTGAATGTACAATATGTGTAGCTCCGGCTCTTATGGTAAAGTAGAATCAATCTTATATACAAGGAAGAACAAAATGTCTCCATATGAGAGAATACAGCACAAATAATACAAAAAGTCGCCAAATCAATGAATCACCCTTGTGACTGACGAAACTTTGCTTGGCAGTGCTCTTCTGAATCTATTGTAATGAATTACTTTATGTATCTACAGAGCCCAGGTGTTCTCGAAAAGGTTTAATACAGGTGCACGGGGGGGTGAAATTCTCATTTTGTGTCTGCCAAAACACATGGATAATACCAAAATATATAATAATAAATAAATACATTTAATGTGACTTCAATAAAGCAATGTCTTGATCCCTCTTCTTACAGAACGATAACAATGTTCTGAATTTGAAGATAGTCATGTCAATTCAAGTGTTTTTTTTAGCAGGCTTACTGGGAGAAAAATATGTAAAAGGGTTTATATAACAAATAATATTTCTAATCCATAAAATATAAAGGCATTGTAACACCTATGGTCTTGTGCCTTTATATGGTCACAGAACCCCTCAGTGACTTCTAATATCCTTATCATTTACAGTAGGGGGTACATTATCCCTTATAATACATGAGTGATACTCAGAGTTCCCTGTATAACTCACCCTGCAGCCTTGTGCCTTTATATGGTCACAGAACAACCCCTCAGTGACTTCTAATATCCTTATCATTTACAGTAGGGGGTATATTATCCCTTATAATACATGAGTGATACTCAGAGTTCCCTGTATAACTCACCCTGCAGACTTGTGCCTTTATATGGTCACAGAACCCCTCAGTGACTTCTAATATCCTTATCATTTACAGTAGGGGGTACATTATCCCTTATAATACATGAGTGATACTCAGAGTTCCCTGTATAACTCAGCCTGCAGCCTTGTGCCTTTATATGGTCACAGAACAACCCCTCAGTGACTTCTAATATCCTTATCATTTACAGTAGGGGGTACAATATCCCTTATAATACATGAGTGATACTCAGAGTTCCCTGTATAACTCAGCCTGCAGCCTTGTGCCTTTATATGGTCACAGAACAACCCCTCAGTGACTTCTAATATCCTTATCATTTACAGTAGGGGGTACAATATCCCTTATAATACATGAGTGATACTCAGAGTTCCCTGTATAACTCAGCCTGCAGCCTTGTGCCTTTATATGGTCACAGAACAACCCCTCAGTGACTTCTAATATCCTTATCATTTACAGTAGGGGGTACATTATCCCTTATAATACATGAGTGATACTCAGAGTTCGCTGTATAACTCAGCCTGCAGCCTTGTGCCTTTATATGGTCACAGAACAACCCCTCAGTGACTTCTAATATCCTTATCATTTACAGTAGGGGGTACATTATCCCTTATAATACATGAGTGATACTCAGAGTTTGCTGTATAACTCAGCCTGCAGCTTTGTGCCTTTATATGGTCACAGAGCCCCTCAGTGACTTCTAATATCCTTATCATTTACAGTAGGGGATACATTATCCCTTATAATACATGAGTGATACTCAGAGTTCCCTGTATAACTCAGCCTGCAGCCTTGTGCCTTTATATGGTCACAGAACAACCCCTCAGTGACTTCTAATATCCTTATCATTTACAGTAGGGGGTACATTATCCCTTATAATACATGAGTGATACTCAGAGTTCCCTGTATAACTCAGCCTGCAGCCTTGTGCCTTTATATGGTCACAGAACAACCCCTCAGTGACTTCTAATATCCTTATCATTTACAGTAGGGGGTACATTATCCCTTATAATACACGAGTGATACTCAGAGTTCGCTGTATAACTCAGCCTGCAGCTTTGTGCCTTTATATGGTCACAGAACCCCTAATTGTGTTCATATGAATATTCCTGATTGCTGTTCATTTCTCCAGGGCAGGAATAAATATGTGGCTAAAATGTATTTACTCTGCAGTGTAACAGTACTGGCTCCTATTCCTGTATTTAGCTAAAAAGCTCACTTTGGCACACGGCTTGACTGGGTTTTTCTTATCAGGCTGCGTATTAATCAAATAAAGGGGATATTTCAAGAATAGCAATAATTTCCTTTGATGAAAAGGCAGAGTAGTGGAGGATTCTAAATAAGTGCTGAGATATTGGCACAAGGGACAGAGACGTTCTGCTCACATCCTTTTGTACTTATACATATGGCGCATTTCCGTATTAATAGACTCTCAGGCTAATTACAAGCAAAATCAAAGTCCCTTGTAGACAGAGATCCCATGTCCCACCCAGGGGAAGGTGAAATATGGTAGAGTTAGGATCTATGGCAAAACATTGAATGAAGGACACCAAGACATAAATATGTTAATGATGCACTTACAGATAAGGTGCCATTTATTAAGTGATGTTTACTCCTAATGAAGAGGCTTTTCTGCACAGGATAAACACAGCGGGGCTTGGACCACTTGCACTTCTAACTTCTGATTCCTGTGAATTCCAGACAAAGGCATGGAAAGGTCATTTATTTCAGATGCACCAGCAGTTTGATTCTAACTGAGCTCCTGTAATTGGTTTGGAGAGATTGGAGAGGGCATCGTTTTGTACACAAGTCAATAGACTTAGGAATTGGTCATGGGGGGCCAAAACCTATTTGCCTTTAAGACAGAACAAGTGGGTGTTGGTTGCTGAACACATGGAAGATGCTTTTTGGTTTTACTGGTGGTTCCTCCGTCTTTCCTGTAACATTCTAACAGAAGGTAAGAAAAAATTCCAGCATAAATTTCTACCTACATGTCCTAAGGAAGTGATCCCCAACCAGTGGCTCGTGAGCAACATGTTACTCACCAACCCCTTGGATGTTGCTCTCAGTGGCCTCAAAGCAGGTGTTTATTTTTGAATTCTTGGCTTGGAAGGAAGTTTTAATTGCATAAAACCAGGTGTACTGTCAAGTAAAGCCTCCTGGAAGTCTAAAAGTCCTCATAGGGGCCTTAATTTAGCATGCCTATTGACTTTAGTCATGCTTGTGTTGTTTTCCAACTCTTTTTGCATTTGAATGTGGTTCATGGGTAAAAAAAAAGTTTGGGAACCTAAGGTGAGGCAAAGGTGCAAAGTCCAAGGGCAAATTTACTAAAGGGGAATTTTTGCCTGGAAAGGCTTTGCCACACAATTATTTATCAAAATGTGAGGTTTTATCTCGGCAGATGAACGATGACGAAACTTCGTCAGCGTGGACATTTCTAAGCAAATGTTCTGCCTAGTGAAACTTCGTTAAAATGCTTACGTCAATCTAAATAGGGTGATATACATAGGTCATATATACGTCTTTATTAGAGATGTTGCTGCAAATGCTTGAAGTGGCCACTTATTATTAAAAATGTCCAAGGAAGCAAAATTAAGACAATAGAGATCCTCTAATGTCCTAGACATGAGCCCACCCTAAAACAAATGTGGCATAACCCTCATGACACTCAATTGGTTGGAAAAACTGTTAAAATAAAAATTCTTAAAGGAAAACTATACCCCCCCAAACAATGTAGGTCTCTATTAAAAGATACTGAGTGAAACAGCTCATGTGTAAAACCCTGCTTCATGTAAATGAACCATTATCATAATAATATACTTTTTTAGTAGTATGTGCCATTGGGTAATCATAAATAGAAAATTGCCATTTTAAAAAATAAGGGCCGCCCCCTGAAATCGTAAGATTCACTGTACTCACATACAAACCACATGTAAGGTCACATGAGCCAATTAACAGACAGATTTCTGCCTTTTGCTTCCTCACTTCTTCCTGTTACAGTTAAGGGCAGATTCACTAAGGGTCGAATTTCGAAGTTAAAAATACTTCGAAATTCGACCCTCGAATTGAAATCCTTCGACTTCGAATATCGAAGTCGAAGGATTTAGCGCTAAACGTTCGTTCGATCGATCGAAGGATTTTTCGTTTGATCGAACGATTAAATCCTTCGAATCGAACGATTCGAAGGATTTTAATCCAACGATCGAAGGAAAATCCTTCGATCAAAAAAAGGTTAGCAAGCCTATGGGGACCTTCCCCATAGGCTAACATTGACTTCGGTAGGTTTTATCTGCCGAAGTAGGGGGTCGAAGTTTTTTTTAAAGGAAAAGTACTTCGACTATCGAATGGTCAAATAGTCGAACGATTTTTCGTTCGATTCGTTCGATTTCGTTCGTATTCGAACGAATTTAACCAATTCGATGGTCGAAGTACCCAAAAAATACTTCGAAATTCGAATTTTTTTCATTCGAATCCTTCACTCGAGCTTAGTGAATCGGCCCCTCAGTGTTGTAGTATTTCTGGTCAGGTGATCTCTGAGGCAGCACAGATACAGTCACGAAATGGTGGCTCAAGGCAAGAGATGTAGAAGGGCAATATTTATGTAAATATATATTCCAGTTTGGTAAGATTCTTTAATATATCATTCAATTTGATATAAACTATCTGTTGCTTAAGTATTCATTTTGGGGGTATAGTTTTCCTTTAACAGTTACAACTTTTAAAGACAATCCTTTTTTTATAATTTTGCAGAATACAGGATATGATGTCACTGACATAAGATTGAGGAGGAAGTGGCTTCATCTTATCAGTTCGCCAGGTCTAAGCTGGTGAAGGAAACTCTGGCGAAAGAGGTAACGCTCTGTAAAATTCACATTTGTGGAGTAACGATCGTTCACCTGAGCAAAGAATCACCTGGTGATAGGGCGTGAAACTACACTTGCGACGGTCTCTTTCACTAGCGAATTGTTCTCAACGCCTGCTAGGAAATCGGCGATCTCTCTGTGGATGGGATTTCTGGTGAATTTTCCCTAGCGATGGTCACTTCACCCTTTATTAAATTTGCCTGCCAGAATCTGCATTGTTTGGTAGAGATAAAGATATAAAATGATTAGAAATGAATTACCTAAGACTCAACTGAATCTAGGTAAGTGATCTGATAATGTCTTCTCAGATCTCCAACAACCATTCATTATTTGACCTGACCAAAATAGTCATTAGTGAACATTTTAATTTAGCTCTGCCCTTCCACCCCCAGTTATCTGTTCTCTTTGATCCTCATAACTTTGCATGTTACCAAATGAAGTACTGCTCTATACTGACTCTGAAGGGTATTACCAATAAAGAATAATTAGAAGCATGTTCCTTGTGTATTCCTATCTTTATCACTGTGCAATAATTAGGGGAGGTATTTGCTAAAACTCGAGTTTGACTAAAACTCCGATCTAACTCCCATCCATGAATTTAACTCATTTATCAACAAATCTTCTCAAAAAAGTCGGAGCGAAAAAAGTTGCTGATCACAATATCAAGAAGCATCTTTAGGGACATCTGCCATTGACTTCTACATGACCTTGACAAGTTTAAAAATGGAGTCTTTTCGGATTTGGATTTTTAGCAGCTTTGGGGTATAATAAACCTCTAAAAATTGAGGGTTTTTTTTTCAATAAAATTTCTCGTTTTCCCATTTAAAAACTCAACCAGAAGTAGTGACGGGCGAATAAATTCGCCAGACACTAATTTGCGGTGAATTTCCGTGTTTTGACGCAAGCGAATTAATTAATTCACAAAACTGCAGCGACAATTCGCTGGCGAAAAATCCGCCGTATCAAAAATTATTCAGATGCCCATTGACTTTAATGCATTTGAATCGTGCGTATAGAAATTATTGCTCAAGTCAAAATTGGTGCACGTTAATATCATTTTGATGGCCATTGACTTCAATGCGTTTTACAAATTTTTTGCCATTTCGCAAATTTCGGCACAGATTCGCTCATCACTAACCAGAACAATTGGAGGTTTAATAAATATGCCCCTAGGGGGCAGATTTATCAAGGGCCAAATTAAAAACTTCGACTTCGACCATTGGCCATCTAAAAACTGCCGAATTGCTGTTTTAGCCTATGGAGGACCCCCTAGAACCTATTTGGAGTAATTTTTTTTTTTCGAAAAACTTCGAATCGAAGTAGATCGAATACGATCTTACTTTGATTTGAACGATTTGAATACAGCCTATTCACCCACAGAAAAAAAATTGATTTTTTTAAAAAATATATTTCGGTTGGACATTTTTTCTTCGAATTTCAAAGTTATGGGAGTTCAAAAAAACTCCCGTTACTTCGAAATTTGACACTTGATAAATCTGCCCCTTAGTGTCTATCAGTATGTGCAGGCACATTTTCTGTTGCCTTGTGTGTGCTGTTTATGTGCAAATGTTTGGTGGAATAAAATACTTGTTCGGAAATACCATTGATTCACAGATATATTTTCATGTATCACATTGTAAGAGTTAGAGTGAGGCCCTCTCTTGCTATAAAATAAATTCTTGATAAAACAGTATATCTGAAGTCCAAGATAGGCCCCAGAATCCACAAGTATTAAAAAGGGTAAGTAAAAGGGTAAGTAAAGTCTAAAATAGAATAAGGCTAGTAATGCTGTATTTTGTATACTAAATATAAACATGAACTTACCGGACCACAAGCCTAATCAAACAAATGAGTTATGCTTTCAAAGTTGGCCACAGGGGGTCATCATCTTGTAACTTTGTTAAACATCTTTGTAAGACCAAGACTGTGCACATGCTCAGTGTGGTCTGGGCTGCTTAGGGATCATCATAAGTTATCAAAACAGCATAGGTCAAATAACATCTGCCAGAAACATGACTGATTAATAATCAGAATATACAGACTGCACTGGGTCCTGTGTTGTCATGTAATTTAATGTGGATTTTATAGTTTTTGTATTGTTTAATATAAACTTTCTCCAACTCTGCAGAACCAGTGGCTGCAGCAAAGTAATCTCCAAATAGAATCTGGCTCCATGATCTTTGTCCCTGCAGCTGGAGTTACAAACAGTAAAGGGGATGTAAAGGCAAAATTAAAATCCTATACAAATCTTTACACAGTCTGCGACTGCTCTACAGGGAAACAAACAAAGCTACTTGAATTCTACATGGCTGTGAAGTAAGGCAGGGGCTCCCCCTGCTGTTCATAAGTATGATTGTTTCCCTGCAGAGCAGTTAGGGACCATCTGACAATTCCTATCCACAGCAGTAAATGAAGGGAGAATTTCACTGCATACATTCAGGTTTCTTATAAAAACGATACACATTAATAAAGTGTATTGAAGATAGGTTTCTTTTTCATTAAAGAAAGTAAAAATTCGATTTTATTTTTATGCCTTTACATGCCCTTTAAAGAGGGTGTAAAAATGTTACCAAAGTTCTACAGACGCCCAGAGGTAAGAATGCAGTGGGTCCCTTCGATTAAACTGAATGAAAGCAAAGGGTTCAGTGACCAGGAAAAGTATAAATATATGTGGCCAATCAGGGAGACACTGGGTTAGGGAACAGCAGACTAAGGGTACTATGGGTCACTGGGACCTTTTTTCAAAAAAGTTCATCTTCAAAGTGTCCACAAGTTTAATATAAACATAACTTGAACAAAACTGTAAACAAAAAAAAAGCTAAAAAAGACTATAAATACAGAAAGAACAAATGATTCCTTCTGACATATGATAATATTGGGTGCCGGACATAACAACATGGTGGTTGGTGGGAGCTCCTTCCTAAGATGCTTTATGGTGATATTATCACTGGGTGGGTAGAATTTTAGGGAAATACATGTTGTGTATTAGTGTTTCAAGTGCATTTTACAAATTAAAAATCCTTTTAATTGATATGCTGGAGAGTGCTGTGATTATGGTCCTTTTCGGTTGTTATTGAGCAAATTTTCTTGTTGTTTATACCAGATACTTTGATATGAAAGTCAGAATATACCAGGTCTTTCCATAAACACTGCTTTTACTGTTGATATGGTTCAGAATTTGTCTAATGTTGACTTTGTCTTTCATTTTAGAGGAGATGAATTCACCATGTCGCCATCACCAGCTCAGAAGAATATGCACCTGGCCATTTATTTTATCACCATCCTCACTGGATTCCCAACAAACCTACTGGCGCTCCATGCCTTGATCCGAAAGCTGCGCAACAAGGCCACGCCCAATGCCATCCTCCTCTTCAACTTGACTATTTCAGATCTATCGTTCCTAACGTTCCTCCCTTTCAAGGTAGCTGAAATCTATCAAGGCCAGTGGAAAATGCCATCGTTCCTATGCCCTCTCAGTGGCTTGTTCTACTTCAGCACCATTTACTCCTCCACCTTGTTCCTGACTGCTGTCAGTGTTGAGAGGTTCCTGGGAGTGGCCTACCCTCTAAAATACAAACTGTATCGCAACCCCAGCTATGCCGCAGCTATAAGTGGCTTCTTGTGGGTCTGTTCCTTTGCTCACTGTAGCATTGTCTACGTTACGGAATACAACCATGATGCCAATACCAGTATGAGGATTGTCTGTTACGACAACTTCACTGAGAAACAGATGGAAGTCCTTGGGCCTTTTCGCCTTGAGTTAGGAATAGTGCTTTTCTGCTTTCCATTCCTCATAACCTGCTTCTGCTACTGCAGCTTTATCAGGATTCTGGTATCTTCTCCCCATATCCACAGAGAGAAGAAGCAAAGGGCCATTGGACTGGTCATTACCACTTTGAGTGTCTTCGCTATATGCTTCGCTCCTTACAATGCTTCTCACTTGGTTGGGTTTGTGCAGAGGAAGAACGTAGCTTGGAGAGATGAGGCCCTGCTCCTCAGTACCCTCAACGCTTGCCTGGATCCCATCATATTTTACTTCTCTTCCACTGCCGTACAGCATTCCTGCAGGAGCTGCTTAGTAAAGCTGGGCCTCTGTAAAACTCATTCAACACTTCAAAAAATTATCGGCAAACCCCACATGAAAACTAGCCCACCTGACATTTCTGATAGCCAAATTCATAGTTCAAAGTTTTAATATTTCAAAGTTGTGACCAAGACTTATCATGGTGATGTTACTATTGTCGCAAAACCATCTAAAGGGGGGGATTACTTGGGCCCAGTGCGTGTATCAAAAGGATACAATGGTACATTCCAATAATATACAGATGTGTGACAATGGCTCCTGCAGTGGTATGATCCCAGGACTTTTAGGGGGTTATTTATCAAAATCCAAAAATATCACATTTATTTCTGAAATAAACTCCGACCGAATCCTCAAGGGTTATTTCCCCTTATTTATCAATATATTTTCCAGAAAATTTCATGTGCAGGAAAAAATTGTTAAAAAATCAGAAATGTTTTTGATTTTCTGCCCGAAAACACGAAATCTTCGGATTTTTGCACAAAACCCAACGCAGATCAGAATATCTTCGGGACTTTTTGACTTATGTACAACCTCGGTAGGTCTGAGATGCCGGATTTTCGGATCCTCGGGGTATAATAAATCCCGAAAAACTTTAGGGTTTTTTTTTCACATTTTTGGAGTTTTTGGCATTCAGACTTTAATGAATAACCCCCTTAGACTTTCAGCACATGGTCAATGGAAGAGTTTGAACATGGAAATTATGAGAACATTTTAAAAAAAACTGATATTCCATATACATTTTAGGAATAAATACAAGTATATAGTGTATATCATCTCGGGTACTAAACATCTCAGGGAATAAATAACAGTACAGGCATGGGATCCTTTATCTGGAAATCTCCAAATTACGGAAAGGCCGCTTCCCATAGACTCAATTTTATCCAAATAATCCATATATTTAAAAATGATTTCCCTTTTCTCTGTAATAATAAAACAGTAGTTTGGACTTGAACCCAACTAAGATATTATTAATCCTTACTGGAAACAAAACCAGTTTATTGGGTTTATTTAATGTTTACATGATTTTATAGTAGACTTAAGGTATGAAGATCTAAATTACGGAAAGATCCATTATCCGGAAAACCCCAGGTCCTGAGCATTCTGGATAACAGGTCCCATACCTGTAGTACAAACACCCACATCTCTGTATATAAAAGTCAGTTAATGGAAGATACAGATATTTATTGCAATGACCAGAACATGTGTGATGGATCTGCCTTGTTTATTAGGTTATTATAAGAAATATCAAGCAATGGAAAGTAAATAAAACAAGGATTTACAACCCCAATGGGCATATACCTCTGTAGCAGCGGATATTTTTGTTTTAACCAAGTTGCGGGAATCGTCAGCAGTCACCTTTTGTATCAGTTCTGTGCACAGCTGTTGACTACATGGTGTGTTTTGCTGCTGTGTTTAAAAGCAAAGATAATTTAATATATATATGTGTATATATTTTTCCTTTTCGATGTGTCCTTAGTTATGTGATTAACTTCTTGATTCTCAGGGAGACTCGATGTGTTTCAACTGCAAAAGAAGCCTGAAAACAAAAATATTTAACTTCTAATAAATATAAAGAAAAATGGTGAAGAAACAATTATCAGTGTTAGCATGTTATTCAATACACACAAGATGTAAGATGTTACACAGATTATACTGTAACTGTCAATTGTAGACTTGGATTCAGCCCCTCTCTATCTGTTTGCATTTGGTCAGCTTCCATTAGCTCATAACAAGGTTACAGATATATAGAAACACTGGGGTAACAGTCACCCTGCTATAGTTCCAGGGGTACCCAGGGTACAAATAAACACTCACCCCAAATCTCCCCCTAACTGACCTTCAGACTGGGCCCCCTTAGCTCATAACAAGGTTACAGATATATAGAAACATTGGGGTAACAGTCACCCTGCTATAGTTCCAGGGGTACCCAGGGCACAAATAAACACTCACCCCAAATCTCCCCCTAACTGACCTTCAGGCTGGGCCCCCTTAGCTCATAACAAGGTTACAGATATATAGAAACACTGGGGTAACAGTCACCCTGCTATAGTTTCAGGGGTACCCAGGGTACAAATAAGCACTCACCCCAAATCTCCGCCTAACTGGCCTTCAGGCTGGGCCCCCTTAGCTCATAACAAGGTTACAGATATATAGAAACACTGGGGTAACAGTCACCCTGCTATAGTTCCAGGGGTACCCAGGGCACAAATAAACACTCACCCCAAATCTCTGCCTAACTGGCCTTCAGGCTGGGCCCCCTTAGCTCATAACAAGGTTACAGATATATAGAAACATTGGGGTAACAGTCGCCCTGCTATAGTTCCAGGGGTACCCAGGGTACAAATAAACACTCACCCCAAATCTCCCCCTAACTGGTCTTCAGGCTGGGCCCCCTTAGCTCATAACAAGGTTACAGATATATAGAAACATTGGGGTAACAGTCACCCTGCTATAGTTCCAGGGGTACCCAGGGTACAAATAAGCACTCACCCCAAATCTCCCCCTAACTGGTCTTCAGGCTGGGATTCCTTAGCTCATAACAAGGTTACAGATATATAGAAATATTGGGGTAACAGTCACCCTGCGATAGTTCCAGGGGTACCCAGGGTACAAATAAGCACTCACCCCAAATCTCACCCTAACTGGCCTTCAGACTGGGCCCCTTAGCTCAAAACAAGGTTACAGATATATAGAAACATTGGGGTAACTGTAACCCTGTTGAGTTTTGTTTTTCTGTTAGGACATACAGTATTAGATAATTAGATCAGAACATTTCATTGAGTTCCAGACTAATGTGATATAGTTTAATGGCAAAACACAGCTGCTTCCAGTGAGATCCGACTCTGTAGCTGCCTGAACTTACAAGTCACTTGCTGAATTATTAAAGGTTCAGAGCTGTAGAATTCTGCTTTCTCTCAGTGGAAAATCCCCAACATTCCAAAGAAGTGTCACTATAAGGGCACAGGCACATGCAAAGATTCGGGGAGATTTAGTCACCTGGCAACAAATCGCCTATTCTTCGTTCGACTAATCTCCCCCTAATCTCTAAATCGCATAGCATTTGGATAGCATTTGGATTGCTTCGTTTTCCAAAGTCATCCGAATTTGCCTCACGAGGAAACTTTGGGCGACTTTGGAAAATGAAGAGCCCCGAGTGCCATCCCGCCGGTAATTTCGATTCTAGCCAGCGGAAAGGCTTTTTAGGGGGAATGGCTGTGAATATTTGTGTGTGTCTCTGCCCTAACAGACTGTGTCATGTGCTGGAGAGTTAAAGGGCCTAAAATTGATCCCCTAAGGGCCCATGCAGGGAGCACTTGAACCCATGGCATTCATTGGCTACAGGAAGCCCCAGGCAGCTGGGAAATTGACAATATGTCTAGCCCCATGTCAGAATTCTAAATTGAATATAAAAAAATCTGTTTGCTCTTTTGAGAATTGGATTTCAGTGCAGAATTCTGCTGGATCAGCACTATTAACTGATGTGTTTGAAAAAAAAAACATGTTTTCCCAGTATCACAGTATCCCTTTAATAAATGTGCCTCATGGTGTACAAGACTCAGAAAGTGAATGATAATTCTATAAAGAAAATGATGCTTTTGTTTTGTAGGACTGTCGGAGTGAAACAAAACGTCATCGAATGAATTGTTCTGGGAAAGTGGATTGTCAGACTTGACCTGACACGTTTCCTACAGCCTGAAGAGCCTGAATTTGGCAAAATAAAGTGTATTGTTGTGAAAAACGGTTTGTCCAACAGATTCAGGAAATCCTGTTGGGTCTGTGACACACAAAGAACAAAAGCCGTAACCCCCATGATTCATTTTAGGTTCTGGGAACTACAGTCACAGAGAATCGGAAATGGGTCAGCTCCTGATTTGCACTTTAATCTCACTTGCCAATATGTGCCCATGAGCTTCCCTTGATCCAACAGAACAAACCACCCAACTGTCCCATTTTTCGTGGGACAGTCCTCAACCTAGAGTCCTGCAGCGGGTCGGGTACCCGTGGGTTACCCGCAAAAAAAGAATGAGGGGAGGATTTTCAGGTGCAGGTATAGATGTGGGTCTGCAGGTCGCGGGTCGCGTTGCAAGTCTCATCTAAATTTCTTATCTTATATAATATTGTCTATATTTTACTCCTTTTAAAGTTTTACAAAAGTTTTTTCTGTCCCCAACCACTTTTGATGACGTCACTTCCTGTTTGATGCAGGTCGGCGGGTTGCGGATCAAAGTGGGTAAATATGTGGGTTGCGAGTTCGGGTCCAGGTCTTAGAAATTGGTTATTTGCAGGACTCTACCCACGGTCCTGGATTGTTATTGAAATGTCCCGACTTTCAGCCAGAAAAAGATACAAAGTTTCTAATTTAATGGCTTAGAATATGTGGCAGAAGCATTTAGATACTTTTGTAATAATTTAAGATAAGCAAAGAAACAATTGTAACAATTTAAGATAAGCAAAGAAACAATTGTAAATATTTAAGATAAGCAAAGAAACAATTGTAACAATTTAAGATAAGCAAAGAAACAATTGTAACAATTTAAGAGAAGCAGGTCTCTTGGGGAAACTGTGACTTGCAGCTTAAAGGGCAATTCACATTCATTAGCAAAACTGTAATAACACATAAAAAACACAGAAATGTGTTTAAACTTTCCTAACCTGCCAAATTATGTAAAATGAACGTGGAAATTAGGGGGTGTGGCCACAAAATTGGTGGTCATAAACTTTTTTTCTATTTCCAAAATGTTGGGAGGTATGGTCACACTAACACAGACATAAATATTGTACTTATTGATACTATTTATTAAAGCTACTTGCATCCAAATACACTCCTTGCACATTGTATTCTTCCTGGTGAACCCTGAGCTACTGCCACCTTCAGCATGGTGATAATGTCAGGGATCCCACAGTGGGTTGCATTAAAGGGGTTGTTCGCCTTTAAATGAACTTTTAGTATGATGTAGAGAGTGATATTCTGAGACAATTTGCAATTGGTTTTCATTTTTTATTATTTGTAGGTTATCTGGTTGCTAGGGTCCAAGTTACCCTAGCAACAATGCTTTGACTGCAGTACAAGACTGGAATATGAATAGGAGAGGCCCTGAGTGATGAGTATTTAAAAGCAGCAATAACAATATATTTGTAGCCTTACAGAGCATTTGTTTTTAGATGGGGTCAATGTCAGAAAAGTTGATTATTATTATTATTATTATTATTACAGGTGTGTGTTCATATAATGGATACACTCAGGGCTGTTTATTGTGCATTCATTAAGGCAATATAACAATACAGCGCCAAGAACAGGCTTAAGTAGCTGCATTTATAGCCCCCAGTTACCAGGGTATCTATGGTTATGTACTATTGTTCCCTGTGATTATAATAATATTCACTGAAGCTGCCACTTCACTTACCTGCACTTTATTATCCCTTATCAGTTGTCTTCACATTTGTAAAGCAAATTGATGCTCAAATTGGAAATAAAAGTAAGCATGATGCGAGTTAAATTACAATTATATCATCCTCCTGGATTGTACTTAGTACAGGGAATACCTATGCTGCCATAGTTTTATGGGATCTCTCTGTACAGACTATGAGCAAACTTAGGGGACTGTTCCTGCTGAATTGTGCTTAGTACAGGGGAATACCTATGCTGCCATAGTTTTATGGGATCTCTCTGTACAGACTATGAGCAAACTTAGGGGACTGTTCCTGCTGAATTGTGCTTAGTACAGGGGAATACCTATGCTGCCATAGTTTTATGGGATCTCTCTGTACAGACTATGAGCAAATTTAGGGGGCTGTTCCTGCTGAATTGTGCTTAGTACAGGGAATACCTATGCTGCCATAGTTTTATGGGATCTCTCTGTACAGACTATGAGCAAACTTAGGGGGCTGTTCCTGCTGAATTGTGCTTAGTACAGGGAATACCTATGCTGCCATAGTTTTATGGAATATCTCTGTACAGACTATGAGCAAACTTAGGGGGCTGTTCCTGCTGAATTGTGCTTAGTACAGAGGAATACCTATGCTGTCATAGTTTTATGGGATCTCTCTGTACAGACTATGAGCAAACTTAGGGGCTGTTCCTGCTGAATTGTGCTTAGTACAGGGAATACTTATGCTGTCATAGTTTTATGGTATCTCTCTGTACAGACTATGAGCAAACTTAGGGGGCTATTCCTGCTGAATTGTGCTTAGTGCAGGGCAAAAATATATCAGTCTCAGAGATCAAAATTAACCTTAAATACCATTTTCCATTATGAATTCTTTTGGCCCTTTTGGGTCATGGATCAAAAAGAAACACTAAAAAGATGTGTACTTTTGAAAATAATTTATTTCACCTACTGGTGACACTCATGTATTACATTATATGGATTTTTATTCACAGGAAACAGGAATACCCATACTGGTATATATTTATGGGATCTCTCTTTACAGGTTATGAGCAAACGTAGGGACTGTTCCTGCTGAATTGTGCTTAGTACAGGGGAATACCTATGCTGCCATAGTTTTATGGGATCTCTTATAAGAGGCTTTGATTTAGGAGGGGCCCAATGCGATATATATATATATATTATTTAACAGATACATATCACTGTATTTCACCTTTAAACACAAACAGAAATTGAGATGTAGTTACTTTCATATTGTCAATGTCTGAACTATCTGAAATAGCCTGCTCCATCATTAAGGAAAAAAAGTTTGCTCATAGTCTGTACAGAGAGATCACATAAAACTATGACAGCATAGGTATTCCCCTGTACTAAGCACAATTCAGCAGGAACAGTCCCTAAGTTTGCTCCTAGTCTGTACAGAGAGATCCCATAAAACTATGTCAGTATAGGTATTCCCCTGTACTAAGCACAATTCAGCAGGAACAGTCCCCTAAGTTTGCTCATAGTCTGTACAGAGAGATCCCATAAAACTATGTCAGTATAGGTATTCCCCTGTACTAAGCACAATTCAGCAGGAACAGTCCCCTAAGTTTGCTCATAGTCTGTACAGAGAGATCCCATAAAACTATGTCAGTATAGGTATTCCCCTGTACTAAGCACAATTCAGCAGGAACAGTCCCCTAAGTTTGCTCATAGTCTGTACAGAGAGATCCCATAAAACTATGGCAGCATAAGTATTCCCCTGTACTAAGCACAATTCAGCAGGAACAGCCCCCTAAGTTTGTTCATAGCCTGTACAGTGAGATCCCCTAAACTATGGCAGAATAACTCTCCACATGCATTCTCCATAAACAAAGTTAAAGTTTCCCTGTCTATTAGTATCATGCTCATTAGCAAGCCCAAAACAAGGCAAACCTTTATTATACTTATATACCATAAAATGGTTCCCCAACAACCAGTGCTCACCAGGATCTACCACAAAAATGATAAAGAAGAGCCCATGAAATGGCTGCACCCCATGGGTTGGGCAGATTTGGGCTGAGACATAGAACTGCAGTTGTGGGGTTCAGTAAGGAAGAGAACTAGACTTGAATGATGATGCATCATCCGCTGGTGTTGATTTGGTGTGACCATCACAATGACCTATTATTGTGTAGCAGTTGACCTGAAGCCACCCAATCCTCGGGTCCCGTGGGCTTCAGGTTGGCCATACATCACTACTACAATAAAGTATTCCTGCTAGTAAGTATTCATCTTTATGTTCGAACGACTAATGTGCTGAGACAGCGGTCCCCAACATTTTTTGAACCACGGACCAGTTTCAAGTAAGATCATTTTTACAAGGACCAGGATGGGGGGCGGTAGATGCACGTGGGTGCGTTTCAGGCTTACGAAAAAAACTGTCCAAACAGTATTTTTGTTTTCGCAGCTATTATAGATTGCGGCTGGGACCATAGGAAACTCAGTTTGGCACAGCCTGTGGCCTGGTGGTTGGGGATCCCTGTGCTTGGAGACTGAAATACTAGAGGTTACATATCATTAGTATAAGTGATATATATATATATATATATATATATATATCAGTTATTTAATTCACAGCTCATACACAGGCATCCTGTCACCTTCAGTAAACCACTGACACACAAAAGTGTTCCAATCCTGGTTGGAGCCTTTAAAACTATTAGTGGAGAGTGAATGTTCTGCTGTAGACCCTAATAGCTCCGTCTATCTCCAGTACTGTCAATCATGGTGTGGACTTGCAGTCTCTGCCTACTTCTGATGGGGGGCTTTTTGCCCTAAGGTACGTGATCAGTTGCCCACAAAGTTAGAATTTGGTTATTTGGTTATTTTAGTTGTGTGGGCCAAAAAACACACAATCCATACCCGACCTTAACCCACACCCGACCTGAATCCGCAAAATGTTGCCCATGACCAACCAATTCCAGCGTATTTTCCCTCTGTATGCTATTTATATGTTCTCCTCTGGTTCCAATATAGGGAACATTCAGGAGCAGTGGAAGATTGTACTTTCCCAGTCTAAACTGCACCCAACCCAAAACGGTTGGCCAAATTTCAACCCACCCAGCCAGTGGTCAACCCACAGGTCACCATGGGTTTTAGATCAATCACTAATATTGATCTTTCTGTTAGATGACTAATGTGCTAGGAGAGTGAAATACTTAGGGGCACATTTACTTAGCTCGACTGAAGGATTAGAAGGAAAAATACTTCGAATTTCATAAGCATTTTTTTGGCTACTTCGACCATCGAATTGGCTACTTTGACTTCGAATCGAACGTTTCGAACTAAAAATCGTTCGACTATTCGACCATTCGATAGTCGAAGTACTGTCTCTTTAAAAAAAACTTCGACCACCTACTTCGCCACCTAAAACCTACCGAGCACCAATGTTAGCCTATGGGGAATGTCCCCATAGACTTTCTAAGTAATTTCTGATCGAAGGAAAATCGTTCGATCGATAGATTAAAATCCTTCGAACGATTTTTCCTTCGATTGTTCGATCAAACGAATTACGGTAAATCCTTCGACTTCGATATTCGAAGTCGAAGGATTTAACTTCGATTGTCGAATATCGAGGGTTAATTAACCCTCGATATTCGACCCATAGTAAATATGCCCCTTAATGTTACATATCATTGGTATAAGTAATATATAAAGGTCTTAGGAGCAGACCGAAACGTTGGCCGAATTTTAATGTAAATTAATAAATATGGAATTTTAATTTTTGTATACAAATCCTGGTGTGCATCTTTTTTCTTTTTGCTATTTATATATATATATATATATATATATATATATATATATATATATATATATCAGTTATTTGATTCACAGCTCATAGACAGGCATCCTGTCACCTTCAGTAAACCACTGACACAAAAAGGCAAATTCCATAAGCAGCGAAAATTCGCCAGCGAAGGATTTGTAGCCATCGTTACACTTCACCAGGTGTAAATTAACTAGGGCAACATCAATTCCCTAAAGTGCGAAGTTGCGTAGCTTATTTTTTTTTTTTTTAGAAAACCCTTTACCAAACATAACCAACCACATTTAGGGGGTTATTTATCAATACATTTTCCAAAAAATTTCCTGTGCGGGAAAAAACTCGAAAAAATCATGAAAAAATCGAATTGCACAAATTTTACGCCCGAAAACTCAGATTTTATCAGATTTTTGCCTGAAAAACACAAAAGCTTCGGATTATTGGACAAAACCCAGCGCAGATCAGGAAATCTTCTGTACTTATCCCATTGACTTACTGTATATACAGGTCTGAGATGCCTGATTTTCAGATTCTGACTTTTACTATCCTCGGGGGTATAATTAATCCCGAAAAATTCTACGTTTTTTTTCACAAAAAATTCAGATTTTATATTTAAAAGGTTAATAACCTTAATTTAATATTGTAACCTATATAATCATTAAAATTGGATTCTAAGAAAGCTAAACCATACTGTATCCTTTTGGAACTTTAATTTGTCAGTTTAACTGAAGTGTATTAGTTATTCCCCTTGGGGTCACACACCCCAATTCAAACGTCCAAAAAGCTTCTTTCTGTTAAAGCAACTGATTTATATCCCCACCCCTGCGGGGTGAATACTCCATATTTTTGTGGATCTAGGGTTTTCCAGATAATGTATCTTTCCGTAATTTGGATCTTCATACCTGAAGTCTACTAGAAAATCCTGTAAACATTAAATAAACCCAATAGGCTGGTTTTACTTCCAATAAAGAAGCAAAGAAGCAGAGCATTCTGGATAACAGATCCCATAACTGTAATACAAGCTGTGAACAGAAATCTGTGAATTGGATATAAATGCAACAAAAACCGTAAAATGGGTGGTTCACTTTTAAGTACATTTTTAGTAGGCTATAGAATAGTTAATTCTAAACAACTTTTCAATTGGCCTTCATTTTTTTTATTTATTATAGTTTTTTTTTAATTATTTGCTTTCCTCAGACTCTTTCCAGCCCTCTCCTATTCATATTCCAGTCTCTTATTCTAATGAATGCATGGTTGCTAGGGTCATTTGGACCCCAGCAACCAGATTGCTGAAACTGCAATAATAACTCAAAAACCACAAATAATAAAAAATGAAAACCAATTCAAATTGTCTCAGAATATCCCTCCCCAAGGGTAATAACTAATACACTACAGTTAAACTGACAGGCAGATGGAAGTTCCAATAGGATACAGTATGGTTTAGCTTCCTTAGAGTTAATCCTATTTAAATAATTAAGTTGGTTACGACATGGGCAGGTTATTTACTAAAATCTGAATTTATCTCATTATTTTAACAAAAAAAACCACAACCAAACTTCCATACCCGATTTGACCTTATTTATTATTTAAAAAGCACAAATTCATCGGTTCAGGGAAAAACCGGAAAAAAATTGTAAAAAAAAATCTTAGGTGCAGATTTATCAAGGGTCCAATTTCGAATGTGAAAAACTTCGAAATTCAAATTAAAAAAGACCAACCAGAATTAAATCAAAGGTTATTTTTGGCCGAATAGGTCAGTTTTAGTCCGAATAGGTCTGTTTTCGATCGAATTCAAATCATACGAATCAAAGTAATAGCGCATTCAAATTTTACGATTTAAGTATTTTTCCAAAAGTCCACCAGTTCTAGGAGGTCCCCCATAGGCTCAAACAACAATTCGGCAGGTTTTAGATGGCGAATGGTCGAAGTTGAATTTTTAAAGAGACAGTAAATGGTAAATTTCGAAATTCGAATTTTCCTTTTTTTTTCAAATTCGAATCGAATTTGGACTATTCCCTAGTCGAAGTACACAAAAATTAGCTCGAAATTCGATTTTTTTTCATTTGAAAATTCCCCTTGACCTTTTGATAAATCTGCCCCTTAGTGTATGATTTTTTCCGTTTTTTCCCGATTTGTATCATTTTTTTTTCGGGTTTTTGGGCCGGAATGATCGGATTTTTGGGCTAAACCCAGTGTAGACCACAATAAAATCCAATGCCATTGACTGATACAAAACCTAAGCAGGTCTGAGATGTTGGATTTTTGGATTTGGGCTTTTGCAGCATTCGGCTTTAATAAATATTGAAAAACCTGAGTTTTTGTTTTTTTAAAAAATTTAATTTTGCTCCAAAAAGCCCGACCAGATAAATTCAGAGTTTAATAAATAACCCCCTAAAAGAGGTTGCTTATGTTGGTAAAGGGTTTTCTAAAAAAAGAAAAAATAAGCTATTAGTGCCAGTAACGCAGTATCGTTTGTTACAATGTTTCTTTTGAATGTTATTAATGGCTTTTTCATATGTAATGAGGGTCAGTAACATTCCAATAACACTATAATTACAATTTGATAAAGTGATATTGATGTATTGATTTATATATTGTGGAAGATACTGTCGGTTAATTTTCAAGCCATACAAGAGTTAACTGTGATGATGTCATAATGCAGGGAAGTGACCTATAATGACCTTGCTGTAAAACCCAAGGCAATTACAAAAGGTCATTGACCTCTAAAAGAATTGCTGGTGATGTCATCGTGTTTTGATGATGTCACTTGTGCAAGGTTACGTGTAAACAGCTGTACAGAGATCATTAGGCTTTGGACACTTGTAGAGAGTAGTTCAAAATCCTTTTATCAATCTTTATCAAAACTTTTTTTTATTTTATCAATCAAAAAACATGTCAACTATAGAAAAGAAACGAAGGAATAGTTCTACAGACCAGAATGATTTTAAGATACTGCATCTCCCGCAGATGATCCAGACAAAGAAACAGAATTCTTCCCACGCCAGACGTTTCTTTGGACTTTCAAAACCTCTGATCATATTATTATTTGTCATTTGTGCTTTGATCGGATGTGTTAGTGGCTGGAACTGGAGCGTTTTTAGTGGATTCCCTTCTTTCACGGCCGCAGATGTATTGGAAAAAAAAGCAAAACCGCCAGATTTGTCCATAGATGAATTTATAGAGCAACTGACTAGATCACGGCTCTGGGAGAAAGAATACAAGCTGAGGGAGCTGGTGAAGCAGAGAAAAGAAAACGAGCAGTTTCTGAAAATAACCAGAAACATGGCTGCCAAGCTAACCGAAAAAATCATGGTCATACAGCTCAAACAGCGGGAATCCATATTGATTTCTCAGAACCTACAGGAGAATATGAATCAGCTGAACAAAGCGATGGCTGAAACGAGGGCTGAGATGAAGAAACTTCAAAGTTCAACCAAAAATTGGAAAACCTTATGGCAAAGGCTTGTTTCCCTCTCACATTATGTTCCCAATTTCATCAAAGAAAAGATCTTCTAGTATCTACAGAAGACTCGGAAAAGGAGGAAAACTGACTTATAAAAACAAATAAAATAAAAAAAAAGAAGTTTACAATGTCTTTTGAATTCATTATTTCCATTTAGTCTCCTGTAGGCTAGGTTATAACTTGGGCAGTTCCCCTGACTTGCATGATGGCTAGTCTCAGAGGTTGGGGAGAGCTTGTATTGTGTTTTACGTAGGTTTAATATCAAAGTAAAAGTTATGGAATTGTAGTGGAATTGTAGTGGAAGGTCTGAGCAGGGCACGGAGCAGGAAAGCTACCTGTCTGTTAGGAATTCCCAGAGGGGCTGGAGGTGCTGCCGTAATTATAGAGATAATATTTTGTAGTTACAATAATGGAAATATATATAGGTATGGGATCCATTATCTGGAAAGCTCCGAATTATGGAAAGGCTGTCTCCCATAGACATGGGGACCTTCTCCATAGGCTAACATTGCACCTCGGTAGATTTTAGGTGGCGAAGTAGGGGGTCAAAGTTTTTTTTTAAAGAGACAGTACTTCGACTATCGAATGGTCGAATATTCGAACGATTTTTAGTTTGAATCGTTCGATTCGAAGTTGATGGTCGAAGTAGCCAATTCGATGGTCGAAGTAGCCAAAAAAAGTTTTTTTTTATTCTATTCCTTCACTCGAGCTAAGTAAATGGGCCCCGAAGTATTTCAGTCTCCTAGCACTAGGGTTGCCACCTGGACTGTATTTTTTTGCAGAAAAGATGGCAACCCTACCTAGCACATTAGTCATTCTAAAAGAAAGATCAATACTAGTAGGGGAGAGCGACAGAGGAGGTAGAGGGCAGAGCAGCGGAGGGGAGAGCAACAGAGGGGAGAGTGGCGGAGGGAAACAGAGGGGAGAGCGGCGGATGGGTGGGAGGGGAGAGCAAAAGAGGGGAGGGAGGGGAGAGTGGCAGAGGGGAGGATGGGGAGAAGGGCGGAGGGGAGAGCGACAGAGGGGAGGGAGGGGTGACTGGCTGAGGGGAGGATGGGGAGAGCATGCTTGACAAAAGGGGTTATCCCCGAAACATTGGATTGCACTCCGCTTCAATACAAGATTAAAATTTTCACGCAGACCTGAGTGCCGTGAGGTTTTTTCCACAGAATTGCATTGGAAGGTTGCCGAGCCTCCACCCACATGCACCAGGCTTATCTATATCCGTTTGAAAGGAAGGTGTGTGAATCCACACTACATTGTTTGGACTTGCTGTAATCTGAGCCCAGAGCTATGAGTGAGCAGAGAGAGACTAAGGTAGGAAGTGATGTCACACCAAGCTAATATGGCAGCTGCTATCCTAAACAAACAGAGAGAGCTTCTAGAGCTGCAATAAGAAATTATCCTGTTTTTGTGTATTATCTGAGGGAATAGTAATTTTTTGGCAATACTTTGGTGACTCCTGCAAAGAAGAAGAAAAGGGGTGAGCAAATGTTAGACCGCAACCCAACCTAGTAAGTCTAAATAGCACTGCATTAATGGGATATTGCAGCAATATGCACCACCACAGTTACTCTCCTATAGCACAGTGCATGTCCCTCACCACCATAAAGGTTGAATAGATTGTACCTGGATCATGTGTGTTGTTATGAGCAGTAATATGGTGCTATGGTGCCACATCTCTAGTAGATCATGTATATTTATATAGTAAAATTCAAACAAGTCTTGGGTACTCTCTTTTAAAGGGATTCTATCATGAATTTTTATGATGTAGTTTTTATTTCTAATTTACAATGTTTATACTGCAAATAATTCACTCTACAATATACTATATAAAATTTCATTCCTGAACCAACAAGTGTATTTTTTAGTTGTACTATTGGTGTGTAGGTGCATCTCAGGTCATTTAGCCTGGCCATGTGCTTTCAGAAAGAGCCAGCACTTTAGGATGGAACTGCTTTCTGGCAGGTTGTTGTTTCTACTACTCAATGTAACTGAATGTGTTGCAGTGGGACCTGGATTTTACTATTGCGTGCTGTTCTTAGATCTACCAGGCAGCTGTTATCATGTGTTAGGGAGCTGCTTTCTGGTTACCTTACCATTGTTCTGTTGTTAGGTTGCTGGGGGGGAAGGGGAGGGGGGTGATATCACTCCAACTTGCAGTACAGAAGTAAAGAGTGACTGAAGTTTATCAGAGCACAAGTCACATGACTGGGGGCAGCTGGGAAACTGACAATATGTCTAGCCCCATGTCAGATTTCAGAATTAAATATAAAAAATCTGTTTGCTCTTTTGAGAAACGGATTTCAGTGGAAATCTGCTGGAACAGCGCTACTAACTGATATTTTTTGAAAAAAAAAACATTTTTCCCATGACAGTATCCCTTTAACCTTGTTGTTAACCCAGTTTTCATTATGAAACTATTTCATCACCCAATTACAGTAAAACCTTCATTATTCATTCCATTCCATTCTGGAATTGTTGTTGTTTTTTTCCTGGTCCCACGCAAGCAAACTGTATTGTTTCTTTCATAGATTTTATGTTTTCCTAAAATTCAAGCTGTTTTGACACAAAAGTAAAATTGGAATTCTGCTGTAGACAACCAACAAGAATGGCAACTTCTAAAAATTTGAATAAAGAAAACATGTCAGAGAAAAAAGGCTCCCAATACCGATGTGAATGTCAGCTCCATAATGAATGTTGCCTTTAATTTTAAGTGGGCAAACATGTTCAAGTATCCAGTTCCGTGTAATAAATCCAAGAAGTCCTGCTGGGTCGGTAGAGTAGAAAAGGCACAACTCATGGCCCATTTTAGGTGCAATCTGGAAACTAGAGGGATAATAATAATGTATAAGGTAATAATAATCTCATGATTTTATGTTGTTTCATATATTAAACTCATTTAGTGCTATTCTTCCTAAGAAACTTAGTAGGAATTCATCTGATTCCATGTGGTCAATGTGGCTTTAAAGGAGAACTAAACCCTAAAAGTAAATAAGGCTAAAAATGCCATATTTTATATACTGAACTTATTGCACCAGCCTGAAGTTTCCTCTTGTCGATAGCAGCAATGATCCAGGACTTCAAACTTGTCACAGGGGGTCACCATCTTGGAAAGTGTCTGTGACACTCACATGCTCAGTGGGCTCTGATTGGCTGTTGAGAAGCTAAGCTTAGGGCTCGTCACTAATTATCCAGCAGAAAATGAGCTTCCCCTGTAATATAAGCTGATGCTACAGGTTTGCTGATTATTAAATTCTGATGCTAATTGTATTGGTTTCTGTGCTGCCATGTAGTAATTACCTGTATTAATTACCAATCAGCCTTATATTGTGACAATTCTATTCTATGTGTACTGTATATTGTGAGTGGGTCCCTAGGCTCAGTAAGTGACAGCAGCACAGAGCATGTGCAGTGAATCAGCAGAAAAGAAGATGGGGAGCTACTGGGGCATCTTTGGAGACACAGATCTTTACTGCTAAAGGGCTGTGGTTGCCTTGGGCTGGTACAGAAGCACAAAACATAATGTACAACTTTTCTATCCTACTAGTTAGTTATCCTTTACGCGGCTTTTCACAATACATTCATTTAATTCCTAAAACAGAGTAAAGGGAGTCATATCTCTGCCAGGTCTGTTAATCCTCTGGGGCTTGCAACATGGTTTCAGGAGTCAAAGTCAAGAGTACAGATGATGTAAACAGCTTTCAATAGCAAATAACTTTCAGTCCAGTTAATATATTTAATTACCCATATAAAAATATAATTGCCCCTAATAAAGGATCCCTCCTCCCATTTTTTAATTTTTTAATTCCAATGTATAGGGCCACCATTAGGGGGTGATGGGCAGCAGTCTTCTCAATGGCCCAGATGGAAGGCAGGACCTCCTCTAAATGGGAGTGTTTTGGTGGATTGGGGACACTTTATATTGGTATGATCACAGCCTTACCTAAATGTCCATCTATTTCCTTTTTTTACACCTCTTGCCAACTAGAAAAATGAAAAAAGATTGATTATTACCAAAAAACAAGAGTAACAGTATGCTATTATGTATTCACTAAAAAATAAAGAACATTAAGCACAGAGAACAGGGTTAATTGCTTTGGTTTATACAGAGGGTAGTACTTGGGGATTCAATAGTATTCCATAAGCAACACAATTCCCACTGATTATAAAGCAAAATGCATTCCCTTTAATAAAATATTGGTGGATGGAAATATCATAGGTGGGGGTTGGGATGTCCAAATCCTAGTTTTAATGCACTCCTAATTCATTTTCCTTTCAGGGCTGAATAGAGTATAAGGGGATATACACTAGATTATTGTATATAGAGAGAACCATCCTTTTACAGAAATCTGCCTTCATTCCTGGAAAATTTAATTTTGCTCAACACGGCACAAGCAGTTAGTTCTAAGATCATTGATTGTTTTATAGAGTATCATAAGACTATTGTTTGCTCTATTTATAGCTATAGCAAATGCTTCAGTATAGATAACCAACATGGCAGCTCCTAACAATAAATGCAAGCACACAGCTTAATATGTGAGCACAAATCTGAATTATGAATACTCTATATGGGGAATTCATGGAAGGATAAAATAAAATTCTTGTTACCCTACCTGTTAGTGTGATGCTCATTAGCAGGCCCAAAACAAGGCAAATTTTAATGATATTGAGATATTCCATAAGCTGGTTCCCTGACAGCCCGTGTTCCCCAGGATCTGCCAATAAAATAATAAGGATTTAATTAAATGGCTGCATATAATTATTAACAAATCTTCTTCCCAGAGTTGCTGGGTAAATTTAAAACACAGAAAAACACATTTCTCAAAAGTAGAGATGCACCGAATCCAGGATTCGGTTCGGGATTCGGCCAGGATTCAGCCTTTTTTTCAGCAGGATTCGAATGAATCCTTCTACCCGGCAGAACCGATTCGGAATTTGCATATGCAAATTAGGGGCAGGAAGGGAAATCGCGTGACTTTTTGTCACAAAACAAGGAAGTAAAAAACGTTCTCACCTTCCCACCCCTAATTTGCATATGCAAATTAGGATTCAGTTTGTTATTTGGCCGAATCTTTCGAGAAGGATTCGGGGGTTCGGCCAAATCCAAAATAGTGGATTCTGTGAATCCCTACTAACAAGTGATGAACTGCCAATTTTGCTTATGTGAAAGGTTATTTAATTCAATAAGAATGGTTTTCATTTTCTGAGATTAAGGGGGTTATTTATTAAGGGTCGAGTTGTGTTTTCCATGAAAATTCGAGTTTTCAAGTTGATTTTTTTGGTCAAAACTCACATTTTCAGGTTAACAAAAAAAACAAAATCTTTTTCTAGTTTTTTAAAAAAAAAAAACCTCTAATTTTTTAAGATTTATTATACCCTGACCCTGGAAATAGCTCAAATCCCAAAATACTCCTCTAAAACCTGTCGAGGTCATGTAAGAGTCAATGGCAGAGGTCCCTTGAACCATTTGAAGATGTTAATAGTCTTCATGATGTTTGAGCTTTTTTCGGAGGGTTTTGCCTCTAAACTCGATCAATTTGAGCGATTAGAGTTTTTTCCTGCCAAAAAACTCAATCAAGTAGAGTTTGGGTCAATCAATTGGGTTTCACAACTTGCAGAATCGAGTTGTGAGTTCATTCTAGCTAATTTGAGGTATCAAAAACTCTAACCCCCTAGCTGTTCCATGAAAGTCCATGAATTATACATTCCCGGTTATCTTTGCTTTATGGCAGTTTATACACATACTCTCAACAATAATCTACCTAATCTAGTTTCTAGACTGTACCACTTTTTTACTATAAAACCTTTCACCTCCCACAGACAGATGCACAAAGTACATAGTATTCTAAGCATAATTAATATTGTAACCCTTTAAGACCGCACATAGTAAAGAAGACAATTATAATTCTCTTGCTGTTATATTTAGCAACCAGCATATAATACATGAGTAGACTCGATGGGCTACACCTTCTGTCCATTTACAGCATCCTCGGCAATTGGGTATAGGGTTTTGAACTATTTTCCAAGTAAAAAAGGCAAAAGATTCAGCTCTTAATTTGTTAAAGAGGAAAATTCCCATCAAGCTCACCGTATGTGTAGTTACTGCTCAGCGGCTCCACCAAGGAAACATGTCTAACAGAGCAAGTGAAGGTCTTCCATGTGGAGCTACAGGGTATGGCCACATAATGGATGGACTGAAAGTCTCCAGATTCCGATTTCCAAAGCTCTGCTGGTCCAAGAGCTGTTATCGATAGATCTGAACTATGCCAGCTGAAGTTAACCGGAGCTGGGTGAAAACCAAATGTCCTACATGCCAAAACTATGGTTCCTTCTTTCTGTCCTTGGACCTGGAGGTAAATCTCTGGCTGGTTTGGATGTCCTACAAAAACAGAGGTACACTGACAGTGTATACAACTTTAACACATATATCTGCAAGAGAGGAATACAGTTAATTGGTAAACAAACAAAGAAGTTGTTGTTTGCAGCTCTACATGGTATTTCTATTTTCTAGAAATATTTCCTATCTCTATAAACAAACTTACAGGGTAGTTCCTGCTGAAATGTGTTCAGTTTAGGGGAATACCTATACTAGAGTGGATTTATGGCGTCCCTCTTATCAAGATCCGTATATCGGTTGTTATGAACCCTTAGGTACAGTGCTACTAATCGCTACTGAATGTTGATGCTTCATAAATTGTTGTAGTTCAAATTCTTTTACTGGCCAAGCCCTATTGGTTGTTAGGCTATGTTTTCCATTCTTTCTCTCTCTTGAAAATCTGTCCAACACCTCTACTATTAAGGTTTTCTGGAAACATGAGTGAGAGTCAATATATTCCATGCTTTCTACTGGTGCAATGATAAAGGCTAGATCTGCTAAGCTTTCTATCAAGGGCTCAATTGTGGAACCAATGTTACCATCCTTACCATAAACAACGAGCCGGGTTCCATTACCTTCTTTCTCTTCCTTTCCCCATAACCAGACCTTGCAGACATAGATACCAGCATCTTCCCAGCTTATATTACTGATGATTAAGGAACCATCCCCTTTGCCCAGCGAAGTCCTAGGATAAGCCAGGGAAAAGTGTCCTCCAAGAGATATAGCTCGGCCAGAGCTTCTGTCTTCTTCCAAACTGAACCTGTTCCAGGAGACTGCACCTTTTCCATTAGGGTCTCCAGCTGGGAAGGAACAGTTTAGAATAGCTTGGTCCCCCTTAGTCAGCACAAGAGATGGGGGTGATTGTAAGACATGTAAATCTGCATCAGCTGGAAAAGGAAAATAGATACGGTGCTGTATTGATAATTTGGCACCTCAACCAAAGTGTTTTTGAATTCAAAGCAAGATGCAAGACAGTTGGAGATGTGGAACTTGGTGGAGAGTCAGGAAGGAATTGTTTCCCTTCTAAGGCAAATTGGAGAGGCTTCAAATGGGATTTTTTGACTTCCTCTGGATCAACTAGCAGTTAGGCAGGTTAAAATAGAGTTAAAAGGTTGAACTTCTATGTCTTTTTTCAAATTTTCTAATGAGCGAAGACTGACAATAGCTTACTTCAAAAGTGCTAATTTATTTCTCTCCATAAACTTCATCCATGGGCAAACTTAGCTATCAGTGGTTTACTGAAGGTGGCAGGTTACCTATCCATCAGCTGAAACAACTGATATATTTGTTACTCTTCGCAATAATATGTAAGATGTAGAATTTCAGTCTCCTAAAACATTAGGGGGCAGATTTATCAAGGGTCGAAGTAAAAATTCAAATTTTTGAATTTCAAATTAAAATTTTCAAGTTTTTTATGGCCAAAACTGTTCAATTCGACTAGGGAATTGTGAAAATTCGAGTCAAGTTTTTTTTTAAATTTAAATTAGATTTTTGAAATTTATCATACAGTGACCCTTTAAGAATTCAAATTCGACTATTCATCTTAAACCTGCCGAATTGCTGTTTTAGCTTATAGGGGACATTCTGGGATCAATTTGGAGTTGTTTGCTGCCTTTCTGAAAATCTAGATTTTACCTTTTGAATTGATTCGAGTTTGCGGGTCGATCCTGTTCACCCGAGTACAAAAAATTATATTTTTTTTAATAAATTGCAGTCAAATTTCGAGTTCAAGTTTTTTTATGGCCAAAACTGTTCAATTTGACTAGGGAATTGTGAAAATTCGAGTCAAGTATTTTTTTTTCAATTCAAATTAGATTTTCGAAATTTACCATACACTGACCCTTTAAGAATTCAAATTCAACTATTCACCATCTTAAACCCGCCGAATTGCTGTTTTAGCTGATAGGGGACGTTCTGGGATCAATTTGGAGTTGTTTGCTGCCTTTCTGAAAATCTAGTTTTTTTGTTTTGAATTCGATCCTGTTCACCCAAGTACAAAAAATTATATTTTTTGCTTTAATGAATTTAAAACAACTCCCATGAACTCGAAATTCGACCCTTGATAAATTTGCCCCTAGTTGTTGTAACAGAAAGAGCAATACCTACTAACAGGATTATTTAAGGATAGATAAATTATCTGTTAGGGAGGACTCACTTTTTCGTCCTGGTGCATGAGGCTCCATAAATGCTACAAAAAAGCAAAAGTGTGAATAAACAACTATTAAAAAAAAAGGTATTTCCTAAAGGGCTTTCCAATATGTCCTATTTCCTGAAGCCATCTACTATCTAAGACCAAAAGAAAAGTTCTACCATTTCCCAAATGGAAAGAGCTCTGAGCTAAAACTACAGGTATGGGTCCTGTTATCCAGAATATTCAGGACCTGGGGTTATCTGTATTTTGGATCTTCATACTTTAAGTCTACTAGAGAATCATTTACACATTAAATAAACCCAATAGGCTGGTTTTGCTTCCAATACAGATTAATTATATCTTAGTTGGGATCAAGTACAAGCTACTGTTTTATTATTTCAGAGAAAACGGAAATCAATTTTAATTATTTGGGTAAACTGGAGTCTATGGGAGACGGCTTTTCCATAATTCAAAGCTTTCTGGATACCGGGTTTCCAGATAATGAATCCCATACCTGTACTAATAGTATAAGAGCTTTTTGAAACCACTATTAAACTCAATTTCTCGAAACCCACAAATGCCATGAAAGTTATTCAAAGATCTGAATATAAAAAGTGTGAATGGAAAAAGTGCTGAACGATTGAAAAAAATATGAATATCTCTAAAACCTCAAATGTTTAAATTTTTTGGACAATTACAAGAGAAAAATAATCCAAAAACATCTAAAAGTCTGAATGGCTAAAAGATTTTTCAATAGGATCAGCGCAGCTCCCAATAACTTCTATGGGACCTCGATTGCTTTTACAGGGAGCTGTTTTGTACTAGAGTTTTTTGTAGTTTTTATACTTAATAAATCTCAAATATTTAGGGGGTTAGTTATTGTACACCGAATGCCAAAAACCTGAAGAATTTGTGCTATAAAATCAGAATTTTTAGTGGAAAAAAAGAACACAAATGTTTGGGGATTTATTATACCCCCGTTGATGGAAAAAGTCTGAATCTAAAAATCCGGCATCTCAGACCTGCCGAGGTTGCATATAAGTCAATGGGAGAAGTCCCAAAGATATCTTGATCTGCACTGGGTTTCGTGCAATAATCCGAAGATTTTGTGGTATTTAGGCAAAAATCAGAAAAATATTGAGTTTTCAGGGGTGGAAAATTCAAAAAATTCATATGAGTAATTTTCAGAAATTATTGAGATAAATTCAGACTTTGACAAATGGGCCTCTTTGAGTTTTAGGGGGTTATTTACTAAACTCAAAATGCAAAAATCATAAAAAACTCGTGATTTTTTTTATAAAATCGGACTTTTAATAAATCACAAATTTTTCAGAATTTATTAAACCCTGAGGACGGATAAGTCCGAATCTGAAAATCCGGCATCGATTGCATATAAGTCAATGGGAGAAGTCCCAATGATTTTTTGATGTGCGCTGGGTTTCGGGTAATACCCCAAAGTTTTCTGGCGAAATTTGGATGAAAAGGTCAGAAAAATTCGTGAAAATCTGATTTTTTCCCCACACAGCACATTTTTGGGAAAATGTAATAATAAATAAGCGTTACAAACCTGAGCGGATTTGATGGGAGTTTGTAGCAGAAAATATTGAGATAAATTCGGCCTTTGATAAATAACCCCCCTTAGAGAAATAATATAAACATATTTTTAAAAATGATAAATGCTTGGAATACTCTTCAACATTTATTAAACAGGGAACATAAAGGTTTATTTATTGCTGCAAAATAATTTACATTGTGCAGATGTTTTCTCTTTATCTTCTTTTATTACATTATCAAAAAGGTGGCATTCTGCCCACTAAAAAACAAACAAACTACATTTGTCATATACTTTATCAAAGTCTGAATTTATCTCAATATTTTCTGCTACAAACTCAGATCAAATCCGCTCAGTTTTTTTGCTCTTATTTATTATTACATGTTCCCGAAAATTTGCTTTGTGGGAAAAAAACTGATTTTCACTGATTTTTTTGGACTTTTTCACCCGAAAACTCTGAAATCTACGGGGTATTGACCGAAACCCAGCGCACATCAAAAAATCATTGGGACTTCTCCCATTGACTTATATGCAACCTCGACAGGTCTGAGATGCTGGATTTTCAGATTCAGACTTATCCATCCTCGGGGTTTAAAAAATTCCAAAAAATTTGGGATTTTTCAAGAGTCAGATTTTATAAAAAAAATCAAGAATTTTTCGTGATTTCTGCATTCGGAGTTTAATAAATAACCCCCTTAGTGATCTTCAGTTTCATACTGATCGTATACATTAGATAAAAGGGAAATAAGAGGGATATTAATCCGCATGGGTCACCCACATTAAGAGCTCTAAATAACACTGGCTGTATGGGAGGGTGGTACAAGCCCTTTCTCAATAAGAACATTTGAAAACATCTAAATTTTGCCCAACTGAAATGCAGTTAAATGTTTTGTGGTCAGATGAGACCAAGATACAGCTTTTTGGTTAAAGTTCAAAGTAATATGTGTGTTGCAAATCTACCACTAAAAAACTGTATGCCAAGAGTTCTCTAACATAAAACACTGCCACATAAATACATGGACATTAAACCGTGAACCATATATGATTAAACATGGATGATCGAGGGATACTAGGGCTCATTTACCAAATCAGAGATTCATGCAAAGAACTAAATTTGCAATGTATTGCAAATAAATTAGAAATTTGGTTTTCAAAATAAATTTGAAATGTAAATCTGCATATTTTTGCTCACAATGCAGCATCATTAAATATTCTGCACTATAACTTGCATGAAATGCACCAATGCAGGTTCCGATAAGTATGTGCTCTGGAGAATTAAGGGGCACATTTACAAAGCTCGAGTGAAGGATTCGAATTAAAAAAACTTCGAATTTCGAAGTGTTTTTTGGGCTACTTCGACCATCGAATGGGCTACTTCGACCTTCGACTACGAATCAAACGATTCGAACTAAAAATCGTTCGACAGTCGATAGTCGAAGTACTGTCTCTTTAAGAAAAACTTCGACCCCCTAGTTCGGCAGCTAAAAGCTACCGAACTCAATGTTAGCCTATGGGGAAGGTCCCCATAGGCTTGCCTGAGTTTTTTTGATCGAAGGATAATCCTTCGATCGTTGGATTAAAATCCTTCGAATCGTTCGATTCGAAGGATTTAATCGTTCGATCAAACGAATAATCCTTCGATCGTTCGATCGTAGGATTTGCGCTAAATCGTTCGACTTCGATATTCGAAGTCGAACGATTTTAGTTCCTAGTCGAATATCGAGGGTTAATTAACCCTCGATATTCGACCCTTCATACATCTGCCCCTAAGTGTAAGCAGTGGTGTCGATTTTTTTCAGTGGGATAGTGGGAATCGCTGCACTTTACACCAACAATAACAAGACACAAACAAATTGTTAATTCCAAGGTTCCCTTCTAATCTATGCAGCCTACAGTATCATTTAGATTAGATCTTGCGTGTAATTCTCCAGTAGAGTAGTCTAATCTGGAACATTTTTTCCAGGATCCTACCAAGCTGCTTCAATTAATTTGCCACTAGATGAATCAATTGCCCAAGAAACTGGGGAATAAATATTTCAGAACTGATATCTACAAAAAAGGAGAGAGAAAAACAAACACAAAACTCTACAGGAAGAGTGACAAATAAGCGTGCCTCCTAAAACTCACATTTTAAACTTCATCAAAAATAAAAATAAACTCATTCTAGTTGTGTGGGCAGCTGATCACTTACCTTTGGGCAGAAATCCCGCCAGCAGAAGTAGGTTGAGACTGCAAGACCACACCATGATTGTCAGTACTGGAGATAGAGGGGACTCTGTAATTCTTTAAGCCCTTACAAAGGTGGAGCTATTAGGACTCTGTCTACAGTCAGCGATTTGTCTCTACCTGTGGTTTCTCTTATATATAACAGCTTATTTTATGCAATTACTATGAGAGTTGTGCAGCAACATGGGCAGAGGGTTCCACCCACCCAGTAACACATAGCAACTAAATAACACTTTGTTTTCTTGATTCCAACTGTGCTAGAGCAGCAAAAGCTGAATGGTTTCTATGGGCAGTGGAAAACTTCTGCCCATGTAATTAAAACACAACTGTAATATCCCCTTCCTGCCCACATTGTCACACTGAGGCTTGAACTTTATCTGTCACACTGGTGACAAAGTATGGCTGTCATAAAAAATTAAAATTGCATCTTATACTGATATAATAACTGGGGAGAATGCTTAAGGCGGCCATAGATGTTAAATGGGTGGTTTACATTTAAAACTACTATTAATATAGTTATAGAGTGGCCATTTCTAAGCAACTTTTCAATTGGTCTCAATTCATTTTTTTTATAGTTTTTTAATTATATTTCATTTTCTTCTGATTCTTTCCTGCTTGCAAATGGGGGACACTGATCCCATCTAAAAACAAATGCTCTGTAAGGCTACACATTAAGGGGCAAATTCATCAAGGGTCGAATACCGAGGGTTAATTAACCCTCGATATTCGACTGGGGAATGAAAATCCTTCGACTTCGAATATTGAAGTTGAAGGATTTTGCGCAAATACTTTGATCGAACGATCGAAGGAATAATCGTTCGATTGAACGATTAAATCCTTCGAATCGAACGATTCGAAGGACTTTAATCCAACGATCGAAGGATTATCCTTCGACCAAAAAAAGTTAGGCAAGCCTATGGGGACCTTCCCCGTAGGCTAACATTGAGCTCGGTAGCTTTAAGGTGGCGAACTAAGGGGGTCGAAGTTTTTTCTTAAAGAGACAGTACTTCGACTATCGAATGGTCGAATAGTCGAAAGATTTTAAGTTCGAATTGTTCGATTTGAAGTCGAAGTCGTAGGTCGAAGTAGCCCATTCGATGGTCGAAGTAGCCAAAAAAACAGTTCGAAATTCGATTTTTTTTTTTCTTCTATTCCTTCACTCGAACTTATAGAATGGGCCCCTTATTGTTGTTGTTAGTTTTTATTACTCTTTCTATTCAGGCCCTCTGCTATTCATATTCCAGTTTCCTATACAAATCAATGCATGGTTGCTAGGGTAATTTGGACTCTAGCGACCAGATTCCTAAAATTGCAAAATGGAGAGCTTCTGAACAAAAAGCTAAATAACTCAAAATACACAAATGAAAAAAAATTGAAAACCAATTGCAATTTGTCCCGGAATATCTCTCTCTACATCATACTAAAAGTTAATGAAAAGGTGAACAACCTCTTTAAGATTCTTCTACCTGTTTTTGTGCAATCCAACAAGTCCATCAAATTATCGTGAGTTTAGTGGGGCACCAAATGGTCGTGCATCTTACCATTTTCATCCGACATCAGTCAGAAAATCAATTGGTCAGGTTATAAGATTTTCATTGGTCCAATTGTTTGCAGGGCCAAGCAGGCAATTACCCACAGTAGACAATATAGTTTGAAATTGTAGTTTTTGTACAAATTGTACACTTAAAAAATCATTTCAGGTCCTACGATAACGAAAAGATCTTTTAAAAAACCTAAACCTCTATGGCCACCTTCACTCTTTAAAGCCTCACTTGAAGGGCAGTTAGGGATAGATTTGGCATGAAATTATATTTACTGCCCTGGATATTCTAAGGGCAAATGACTAATAAACTGGTTTCTTCTTATATATATCACCTTGTTATGAGTTTGAGAAGCCCTCACCAAGGGTTGGACATCAAACAAGGGCTTTAACTGAAAAAATTCCAGCAACTACTCCAGAATATGGCTCAAGTACCTAATATATTTTCATTGGTTGGATAAAAAGGAATTTTCCTGCCTGTGACCAGTTATTATAAGATTTTGGGCAAATGACAACGTTTTGCTTATATATGGGTGACTCTTAAAAAGAAGGAAAACAGGGATGACCAAATGTTATGTTATGGTATTATTATTATTATCATCCACTTGGAAGGATAATTATATGGTAATTCTCTTTACATGGTACCTCTGGCTACTCTCTTTTAATGGTGTTGCTCCAATTTAACCATGCGTTTCCAATATGACCATTGTCTTATTTGCATTGTGCAACTCCCACTTACAGTAGAAGCCTAATTTACATTTGTCTGGTCCCATACAGTCCAGCGGTGTTTTCCTGATTTTATGCTGTTTTGACACAGTACCCTGGAAAGTTTCAGTATCCTAAAATTGTTCTGGTACAGTATGTAGAAATATTGGGAATCATTTTACCTCCCTGTCTTTTTACATTCGTTTTGTATCATCATCATCATCATCAAGCAGCTACTGAAGCTATTGCGTGATGTTGAAATAGAGCTTGAGAGATACGTGTGGGTAATGGGACATGTAAGCATCACATATAGGCTGCGAAAGAAGGGCAGCAAATTGCTGACTCTGTGGGTCAGTGGTTGTTTGTGCTAAAATGACATATTTACCTTCCTGTTGCTTTAATAGGAAACCAGAAGTTCTATCTATAATTTCAGTATCTTTTGTGGGGCGATGCTCATAGTTTGTGAGAACAGATTTCCAGTATTACGCACAATTCTTGGGTCAATACCATGGGTTTCTGCATATAAAAATGTTTGAAATTTGGAAAGACCGCAGATCTGCCATGCTATGTATCAAGGAACACAGATGCAGAGGATATATTGACGCGTGGAGTTAATCACATGATACATTATCCCAACTGAAGGTGCCACACAAGCGTCTACCTGTGAATTTGTTATCTAACAGTATATGGCACCCTAGTTATTACAGTTTCACTGAGCAGTGAGCAACTTTCATACCAGTCTAGTTAGAAAATAAAGAATGATTTAATTTTTTATATATTACCTAAATCAGGGAAAGAAGCTGAAAGGAGAAAGAAAAGTTAAATAACTGGGATGTACCAAGTTGTTAAGCATTCCCAAGTGATTCTAGTGGCTTACCTGCTACACCAGGCTGGCACTCCTATTCTTCTTCCTAAAATAACTGAATCACTGAGGGGTGTTTACTTTAAAACATGAGCAATCAGGGTCGGACTGGACATTGGGGGGCCCACCAGGTTCCAAACCTCTGGGGCCCCCCGCATGCACTCCTGGCCCTACACATCTGCGCAAACTCCTTTCTCCCTGTGTGCATGAGCGAACGGTGGCACACAAGCGCAAATGCCGGTGCATATGCGCAAAGTCTGACATGTGCTGCCTCAGTTTGTTTTTTTGGGGGGGGGTCTATGGGAAACAGACATGCTGTAATATGGAGTTCTGGATAACGGATCCCATACCGGTATAATCATTTCAACTTCTACAGCTCAGATCTACTAAGCGACCACGGAAATCGGTGGGAATTGGGTGATTTGGATATTTATGTTTTTGTTTCCCAAAACTTGAATATTCACTTTTTTTTATAATGAAAGGGCTGGAGAATGCAAAGAATGCTGGGATTCGAAAAAATATATATATAATATACTTGAGTATAATTTTTTGATTAAGGCCTTGAGCTATTTCTCAGCTACAGTTCGAATCAAGGAAGTTTGGGATTAGTATAGGTATTCAACGGGGATTACTTGAGACATGACCATGAGATTTTTGATAAATGATAAATGTGACCCTATACATAAGGATTAAATTGATTTGCATAGTCTTCATAACTACGGTATAGTCTGTCTTAACTAATTCAGTTATACCATCAGAGAAGATCGACTAAAATGTTTGTTAATTGCCATGTGCAATATAAAGTGATCGACTAAGCCTTGTGTATTTATACAGTTTTTGATACTTTCTTCAGAGCCTAAATCTTGAATTAACTAAAAAGTAGGATGCTTCATAGATGTAACAATGAAATTTGGGACTCTTGGTAAGTATGTATGTACCGTAACAGGTTGCCAAGACTCTTATTTGGAGTTTTCTTCTCCTTTAAATAATTTGTCTACTAGTCTTCTAGACCAAAGAATGTTTACACTAACAGGCACTGAGTTTCTATTTGTTGATCATAAGATTTTCTTGCCTGACTATCTTCTCATACAGCTTAGCCATCATACACACGCTCTCCTCCATCCCATGTGGCTTCTTCCAGTTTCTAGCAATATCTTTTCTCCATATCCTATTCCATCGACCCTTATTAAGATTTTGCAAAGAGATCAACCAGTGAGCCTGCTCATGGATTTGGAGTTCTTGGGTACACCTTTCTGCTGTTTCTAGTTCTGATTCTACTCTAGATATTAAGTCCACATTTCTTCTTCCTGTTATGACCTCTTCTTTATTTCTGCATTCTGTTCTTCCGTTCATGGATTATTTTATTCCTTCATGAACCTAACTACCATAATCTCTCCAGCCAGCAAACTTAAGCGATACTTGACGACTCCCTTCTCTTTTTTTCAGGTTGATTAGTCAACTGGGATTCCTTAGTTTCACCAGCCCAAAAGCTTGGGTTTCAAAACTTCGAACCTAATGCAATGAATGGGCAGGCACCTGCAAAATAGTAGGAAATCTGGAGGTAAATAACAGAACTGCAGAAGGGTGGCTGCTTCAATATAAAAATGTATACATATATCTTACCTTTTGCCGTCAGTTTTTGACCTATCTACTTGTTCTGCATAAACTGGACATGATTGTCCTTATGTGTATATCAGAATACTCTAGATACTAAGTCAATCTTTCTTCTGCCAGCTGTGACCTCTTCTTTATTTCTGCATTCTGTTCTTCAGTCCATGGATTCTCTTCTTCCATCTTGAACCTAACTACCATGATATCTCCAGCCAGCAAATTTTAGCAACATTTGACGACACCCTTCTTCACTAGCCCAACAGCGTAGGTTTCTAAACTTCGAACTCAATGCAACCAATATCTAACCTTTTCACGGTGGATTTTTGACCTATCTAGTTGTTCTGTATAAAGTGGACATGATTGTCCTTATGTGTATATCAGAAGCCTTTTATTGGCAGGCTCTATCAAAATGACCCACTTATCGGCACTTACTTCCTGAGGCCTGCTCATTTGCAATTTTATTAACATGAATCAATTTTTCATTGGTTCAGAAAAAAATCAGCGGTTGCTGACCTTGCACAACATTATAACATCTGCAGCAGGTGAGGCAGGAAATCACTTTTCTAGGTCACATTTATTTTTGTCACAAGCTCCTTCTCTACTGCAGAGTATATGGCACAATTAACCACAATGATTATATTCCACAACAATTATCTGACGTTTTAATCCTCTCCTATTGGCAAGGCCCCCCTAACCAAACTCCTTTTTATTTTCACCAGCTTTGTCGAACATAACTTTCGTACGATTGCTGTTAGGTGCAGAACATCGACTGATCTGTTCTTTAACTACTTTTTTGATCTGAACGGTTAGTGGCAGGTCGGGAGATGAGGAAGTCCAATCGTTCGATGCCCGGCTTTAGGGGGGCTGTTCCTGCTGAATTGTGCTTAGCACAGGGGAATACCTATGCTTGCATAGTTTTATGATATCTCTCTGTATAGGCTATAAGAAAACGTAGGGGCTGTTCCTGCTGAATTGTGCTTAGCACAGGGGAATACCTATGCTTGCATAGTTTTATGATATCTCTCTGTATAGGCTATAAGAAAATGTATGGGCTGTTCCTGCTGAATTGTGCTTAGTACAGGGGGATACCTATGTGCCATGGTTTTTATGGTATCTCTCTATACAGGCTATGAGCAAATAGTGAGGTGTTACTCGATACAATCATACCATGCTCCCTTTGACCCTTTGACACTACACCCTGCCTCTAACACAACAGGTTATAAGGAAGCTTAAAGGAGAATTCAACCATTTTCAAAAAAAAAAACCCTACTCCCACCCCACGTAGACACCCCCCCCCAGCATAGCTGCCCCCCGGGTAAATGCCCCTAACTTTATGAATCTGTGCTAAAATATGGGGCATTTCCCTGGGGGGCAGCTATGCTGGGGGGAGAGGGAGGGGGTTCTACGGCTGAATTCTCCGGTGTAACACCAAATAGAGCCTCCTGTAGGCTGCCAATTCACATAGGCGCTAACAAATAGCCAATCACAGCCCAATTTGGTACCCCCAAGAACATGTTTCATGCTTGCGTTGCTCCCCAACTCTGTTTACAGTTGAATATGGCTCACGAGTAAAAAAAAAAAAAAAGTTTGGGGAACCCAATCTAGAACAATTTTGTGTTTTCCTTATGCGTCTAGGTTTCCTATGTAAAATAAACAGGCGGTTTATTTTGCTGATGATGAAACAGTCCCTAGACTATGTGAACTAGTGATGTGCAGGTTGGGTTTTTCCCGACCCGCACAAAGCTGCTTGCCCTCCCTCCACCAGCCTACCAGCTTCCTTTTATATGCCAACATGCCAACCTGCCCCACCAATGATGTCAAAAAAAGAGGTGGGGCGAGCAGTCAGAAGCCGGCAGTGCAAGGTGGCGGGCGGGGAGAGCAGGAGAAGAGCTCTGGTCACCCGCGAAGAGAAGTTCGAGGTTAGCCCGAACCCACCTGACCCACGGGTATCGGGTCGGCCAGCACATCACTAATGAGAACGTAATATAAAGATTGTATTATTTTACATAAAGGATAGAATAATAAACAGACAGCGTATATTTACCAGCCCTGCATACGATCATGTATAACAATCCACAGCCGCAGCTCATAGAACAACTACTGCGTGTTTCGCTCTTATGAAAGAGAGTCTATTAGTAAGATTAATAATAAATAAACCAGCCTCAGGGTTAATCAGCTTTCTGGTTTCCATGGATCCATTTTGCTTAATTTGCCGCCACAGATTATTGGGAGATATCAGTGTGCGCGCATGGAATACACAAGACTGCCTGTTCTTGCCACTGAGGATCAATTAGAGCAAGTTACATAGTAGCTGAGATTGAAATAACGCCTGGTCAGTAATATTTCACTCTTAAAGGGATACTGTCATGGAAAAAAAGGTTTTTTTCAAAATGAATCAGTTAATAGTGCTGCTCCAGCAGAATTCTGCACTGAAATCCATTTCTCAAAAGAGCAAACTGATTTTTTTTATATTCAATTTTGAAATCTGACATGGGGCTAGACATATTGTCAATTTCCCAGCTGCCCCAAGTCATGTGACTTGTGCTCTGATAAACTTCAATCACTCTTTACTGCTGTACTGCAAGTTAGAGTGATATCACCCCCTCCCTTTTCCCCCCAGCAGCCAAACAAAAGAACAATGGGAAGGTAACCAGATAGCAGCTCCCTAACACAAGATAACAGCTGCCTGGTAGATCTAAGAACAATACTCAATAGTAAAATCCCATGTCCCACTGAGACACATTCAGTTACATTGAGAAGGAAAAACAGCAGCCTGCCAGAAAGCATTTCTCTCCTAAAGTGCAGGCACAAGTCACATGACCTGGGGCAGCTGGGAAATTGACAAAATGTCTAGCCCCATGTCAGATTTCAAAATTAAATTAAAAAAAATCAAGTTTGCTCTTTTGAGAAATGGATTTCAGTGCAGAATTCTGCTGGAGCAGCACTATTAACGGATGCGTTTTGAAAAAATTTTCCTATGACAGTATCCCTTTAAAGTATACTGGAGATAGATTTATTTTTCATTTTGCCTTTACATCGCCTTTAAGGTGGCAGTGCAGAAGGCAATATAAAGGCTGGTTGCTACGGGTTACTGGACGTGGAGTAGATTTTGCATTATACCCCTTTCAAATGGCTGCCTACACAGCAAGCAGAGGATGTGCCAGGGTATCACACTCAAATGAAGCAAGTTTTATAGTCATTTATAGTGAATTTTACCTCAGAAAGTAAAAGCTATACACACTAGGGCCAGTTACTGGCAACATTTGGATCAGATGCATTTGTTGAGGGTGGCACACAATACACTACAGTACATTACTGCCAATATTTCATAATTATGATCAGGGACACTTTGTTGGTGGTAGTAAAGGCGGGAATACACCGATATAAAATGATTATTTGGCCTATATCTGTCAGGTTTCACGTATTATTGTTTCTGCAGCCTGGTAGTCTCCAAGTTACCCACAATTCCCCCGCCCGCCACCAAACACGTCCCTGACAGCTCTTTACTCCGCCCCCTCAGACAGCGGGCGTGGCCAGTCTCTCCCGAGCTCCCGCTTTGTCTATTAGTAAGGGCGGGGTTGGGCGCTACAGCGCTCGTGCACGCGCACCATAACAGGGACGACAATCCCCAGCAGGGGGCGCAGCTTTATAGGACAGTGCAGCCTGATTGGGCAACAGCTGCTGGAATCATGAAACTGTGGGCAAAATAAATTGGTTCGCTTAGCCTAATAGGGTTCCTCTGTTTCCCAGTATAAATGAACTCTGCCTTTTTCCCGCCCGCTATATAAATGTTATGTTTCTCTGTCTCAAGCGCGTCATGAAAATTTTTGTTGTTTTGTTCTCAGGCCCGCCCGCTCTATAATAATAATTTTTTCAAGGTTGCCGCCACACGGAAGCTTTAGGGGTGCCCTAGTGTCGCACACCCGGTCCATTAATCCACGTTTGTTTCTCCGTCGCTTGTGGCTTCTCAGCAGGCCCGCCCGCGTCTGTCAGCCTGTAGTTTGTCGGGCCCGCCCGCGCTCTTGTGTGAGTGCAGTTGTTTGGGCCCGCCCGCGCTCCTGTATGAATGCACTGCGTGTCGGGCCCGCCCGCTTCTCTTTCTCGGCGCAGTTTCCGTGTGAAGCGCGTTCCCGACGTTATTGCCGTTCGGTGACTGTCGGTTCCGGAACGCTCTAGCTCTCTCCCGTGCGTAACGCATTAGCCACAGACACAGCGTGTCTCATCTCCACGCCTCCCTCCTCACGTGTCCCGGCGGCGGTACAGGACAGGCAGGGAAGGGAAAGCTCCTCACATGACCCGTCTGTTTGTCCCCGTGATCAGGAGAAGCACCGCCGGCTCTCACGCCTCCCCCTTTCCGGGCCGCCCCGGGCCCTGGGCCTGTAACGCCTGAGTCTGGGGGGACTCGGGCTAAAGATTCCGCCCGCTGCCTCCCAACCCAGACGCTCGACACATGGACATGCTGGATCAGGGCCTCGACTCCGCCAGGTGAGCTAATCTAGGCCCAGGCTGTGCGGCCTACACTCCCATAGGCTTTGGCTGTGACTTCTCTCAGCACTGGGACTGACTGAGACATCATTAGGGTCAGACTGATTCCTATAGAAATGTTATTATTCATAGGGAAAGCTTTCTCCCTGCCCCTCCTCCTCACCCACTTCTATTATTATTATTATTTCATGAACATCCCAATATATATTCACTGACCATTTCCACAGTATAAAGCTGATAGATTAGCAACGTTTGTTTATTCTTCTGACTCTTTACAGCTTTCAGGGGTCACTGACCCCATCTAATAAACAAATGCTCTTTAACACTTCACATTTATTGTTATTAATGCTTTTCTATCATACTAACAGTTCAAGGTATGGTGGGTAGGTAATATGTTATAGAATGGTCAGTTCTAAGCGACTTTTTAATGGGTCTTCATTATTTTTTTTTATAGTTTTTGAATTGTTTCCCTTCTTCTGACACTTTCCAGTTTTCAAATGGGGGTCACTGACCCCATCTAAAAAAAACAAATGCTCGGTAAGGCTACAAATGTATTGTTGTTGATGCTTTTTTTTCCATACTAATATTTAAAGGTATGGTAGGTAGTCTGTTAAAGAATTGTCAGTTGCAAGCAACTTTTTAATTGGTCTTCATTATTTATTTTTTTTTATAGTTTTTTGATTTATTTCCCGTCTTCTGACACTTTCCAGTTTTCAAATGGGGGTCACTGACCCCCATCTAAAAAAACAAATCCTTTGTAAGGCTACAAATGTATTGTTTTTATTACTTTTTATTACTTCTCTTTCTAAACAAGGCTCTTCTATTCATATTCCAGTCTCTTATTCAAATCAATGCATCGTTGCTAGGGTAATTTGGACCCTAGCAACCAGAGTGCTGAAACTGCAAACTGGAGAGCTGCTGAATAATTAGCCAAATAACTCAAAAACCACAAATAATAATAAAAAAACCAAATTGAAATAAGGTTGCCACCTTTTCTGGAAAAAAATACCGGCCTTCCTATATATTTATCTCTTTTCCCTATTAATAACATTGGGATCAACCATCATTTTTACTGGCCAGGCCAGTAAAATACCAGCCAGGTGGCAACCCTAATAGGAAATTGTCTCACAATATCACTTTCTACATCATATTAATAGTTAAAGGGGTGGTTTACAGTTGAGACATCTAGAATGTCTAATTCAGGCCTCTCCTATTCATATTCCGGTCTCTTATTCAAAGCAGTCCAGGGTTGCTAGGGTAATTTGGATCCTAGCAACCAGGTGGCTGAAATTGTAAACTGGAGAGCTGCTGAATAAAAAGCCAAATAACTCAAAAACCACTAATAATAAAAAATGAAAACCAATTGAAAAATTGTCACGTCATACTAATAGTTAATGGGGTGGTTCTTCCTTAAGTTAACTTTTAGCATGTTCTAGAATGTCTAATTCTAAGCAACTTTTTATTTGGTCTTCATTATTTATTTTTTGTTGTTTTTGAATTATTTGCATTCTTCTGACGCTTTCCAGTTTTCAAATGGGGGTCACTGACCCCATCTAAAAAAACAAATGCACAGTAAGGCTACAAATGTATTGTTACATTGATTGATGCTTTTTATTACTCTTATTTCTATTCAAGCCTCTCCTATTCATATTCCAGTCTCTTATTCAAATCATTGTATGGTTGCTAGGGTCATTTGGACCCTAGCAACCAGAGTGCTGAAATTGCAAACTGGAGAGCTGCTGAATAATTAGCCAAATAACTCAAAAACTACAAATAATAAAAAATGAAAACCAATTGCAAATTGTCTCAGAATATCACTTTCTACATCCTACTAACAGTTAAAGGGGTGGTTCACCTTTAAGTTAACTTTTAGTATGTTATAGAATGGCTAATTCTAAGCAACTTTTCATTCAGTCTAAATTATTTATTTTTTTATAGTTTTTTAATTATTTCCCTTCTTCTTACGCTTTCCAGTTTTCAAATGGGGGTCACTGACCCCATCTAAAAAACAGAAACTCTGTAAGGCTATAAATGTATTGTTATTGCTACTTTTTATTACTCCTCTTTCTATTCAGGCCTCTCCTATTCATATTCCAGTCTCTTGTTCAAATCAATGCATGGTTGCTGGGGTCATTTGGACCATAACAACCAGATTGCCTTAAATTTAAAACTGGAGAGCTGCTCAATAAAAAGCCCAATAACTATAAAAACCACAAATAATAAAAAATGAAGACTGATTGCAAATTGTCTCAGAATATCACACTCTACATCATGCTAAAAGTTAACAACCCATTTAGTCAGTTGGCTTGCTGCACTGTTTCAGGAGTCAGAACCAGTAGTGCAGAGAATATAAACAACCAGACTGATCCTGCTGTCAATAGCAGTTACATTTACAGATAACGTTAATGTGCATCACCATTTTAAAGAGGCAGTAAACCAGATTTTTCTACATGAGCTCAGTGCATAGGACTTGTGCCGAACATAGTTTTTGCCTATCGTTTTCATAAAGAACGAGCTATGGTTTTAGTTATTACTAACAAACAAGGAATAGAAATCAAATTTACTTTCCCATTTCCTCTTCTGCCGAGTCACTTTACAGAGGAGAAGCTGATCTAACAAATTACCAGTCTGCAGATAAGCCTGCTGTGAAGTGAGCTGATATTTACTACAAAGCCTGAATCTTAGGGAAGGGGCACAGGTTGTTTATACAGGGAACCTTCTCTCCATAAGTACTAATTACCTTGTTTATAAGGGGAGAGGAGGGTGTGAATTAAGGTAAGGACATATTTTCCATTAGTGCTTTATAATAGTTGAAAAATAGGTATATTTTGTTATACAAGCACTACCCATGTTACGTACAAGGTAGGGGGTCTGTAGGTTTGTTCTTAATTTGAATTGGTATTTAAGTTGAAACCTATATATTTACTCATTAAATGCAACAAGATAGATGTTTGTCTTAAAATAGTATTTATTTTTACCTTTCTGTGCTCTGCAGAAGATAACACACAGCAAAGGGGATATGGGCAGGGGGTTTATTAAAGCTAAATGCTTATAAAGGCCAAGCAAACCACAGTACGTTAATGTAATAGCCTCTGTAAGTATGAGTTGTATGTACAGTTAGGCCCATAAATCTTTGGACAGAGACCACTTTTTTCTCATTTTGGTTCTGTACATTACCACAATGAATTTTAAATGAAACAACTCAGTTGAACTGCAGACTTTCAGCTTTACTTCAGTGGGTTGAACAAAAAGATTGCATACAAATGTAAGTAACTAAAGCCTTTTTTTAACAGTTTCAGTAATTCAGTTTCAGCAGTTTGTTTATATAAACTATAGTAGTACTGTTGTTATCTATTGTGTATCCTGTGCTTGAATGGCTGCCCCCATGGCTACACATCAGCTTGTTTATATAAACTATAGTGGCAGCTTGTTTATATAAACTATAGTAGTACTTATCTGTTATCTACTGTGTATCCTGTGCTTGAATGGCTGCCCCCATGGCTACACAGCAGCTTGTTTATATAAACTATAGTAGTACTTATCTGTTATCTACTGTGTATCCTGTGCTTGAATGGCTTGTCCCCATGGCTACACAGCAGCTTGTTTATATAAACTATAGTAGTACTTATCTGTTATCTACTGTGTATCCTGTGCTTGAATGGCTGCCCCCATGGCTACACAGCAGCTTGTTTATATAAACTATAGTAGTACTTATCTGTTATCTACTGTGTATCCTGTGCTTGAATGGCTGCCCCCATGGCTACACAGCAGCTTGTTTATATAAACTATAGTAGTACTTATCTGTTATCTACTGTGTATCCTGTGCTTGAATGGCTGCCCCCATGGCTACACAGCAGCTTGTTTATATAAACTATAGTAGTACTTATCTGTTATCTACTGTGTATCCTGTGCTTGAATGGCTGCCCCCATGGCTACACAGCAGCTTGTTTATATAAACTATAGTAGTACTTATCTGTTATCTACTGTGTATCCTGTGCTTGAATGGCTGCCCCCATGGCTACACAGCAGCTTGTTTATATAAACTATAGTAGTACTTATCTGTTATCTACTGTGTATCCTGTGCTTGAATGGCTGCCCCCATGGCTACACAGCAGCTTGTTTATATAAACTATAGTAGTACTTATCTGTTATCTACTGTGTATCCTGTGCTTGAATGGCTGCCCCCATGGCTACACAGCAGCTTGTTTATATAAACTATAGTAATACTTATCTGTTATCTACTGTGTATCCTGTGCTTGAATGGCTGCCCCCATGGCTACACAGCAGCTTGTTTATATAAACTATAGTACTTATCTGTTATCTACTGTGTATCCTGTGCTTGAATGGCTGCCCCCCCATGGCCTACACAGCAGCTTGTTTATATAAACTATAGTAGTACTTATCTGTTATCTACTGTGTATCCTGTGCTTGAATGGCTGCCCCCATGGCTACACAGCAGCTTGTTTATATAAACTATAGTAGTACTTATCTGTTATCTACTGTGTATCCTGTGCTTGAATGGCTGCCCCCATGGCTACACAGCAGCTTGTTTATATAAACTATAGTAGTACTTATCTGTTATCTACTGTGTATCCTGTGCTTGAATGGCTGCCCCCATGGCTACACAGCAGCTTGTTTATATAAACTATAGTAGTACTTATCTGTTATCTACTGTGTATCCTGTGCTTGAATGGCTGCCCCCATGGCTACACAGCAGCTTGTTTATATAAACTATAGTAGTACTTATCTGTTATCTACTGTGTATCCTGTGCTTGAATGGCTGCCCCCATGGCTACACAGCAGCTTGTTTATATAAACTATACTAGTACTTATCTGTTATCTACTGTGTATCCTGTGCTTGAATGGCTGCCCCCATGGCTACACAGCAGCTTGTTTATATAAACTATAGTAGTACTTATCTGTTATCTACTGTGTATCCTGTGCTTGAATGGCTGCCCCCATGGCTACACAGCAGCTTGTTTATATAAACTATAGTAGTACTTATCTGTTATCTACTGTGTATCCTGTGCTTGAATGGCTGCCCCCATGGCTACACAGCAGCTTGTTTAAATAAACTATAGTAGTCTTTTTGAAGCAAACACACTAGTGGTACCAGTGCAGGGCAACAGTACATTATATTATCATTCCTTTAACCCTTTCCCTGCCAAGAACGTAGCTCCTGTAATTGCCAAGAACGTAGGAGCTACGTTCTTTGTTTAAACGGCTGCCTCTCTGCACTTCTGCCAGAATCGAAGTGCAGAGAGGCTCTCCTGGCTGCTCAACCCCCTAGACAACAAGCCGAGGGGGCTGCCACTAGGGTCTTGTGATGCGATTGTCGCAGGACCCGACTTCTTACCTGATCCTGTGTGTGCAGATCTGCTTCTAATTGTTTCTTCTCCAAAAAACACTAAGTGCCCTTCTATTTACACAGTAACACACACACATACATGCAATTACACATACACAGCACACGCATAACTAAAGGTAGATTTTTTTTTTAATTTTCTGGCTTTTTTTGTATTTTACAGTGTCACATACAGATATGCACACACTTATACACTTGTTAGAGCTGTACACACACGTTTACACAAAGCCACACTTATAGGTCCTTTTTTTACTTTTTTTATTTTTTTAGTTCTTCATTTTATCAGTTTCCTCCTTGTTATTCCCCTAAAAGCTGTTGCTTTCCCAGTGTGACTATTGGATCAAACATTCTGACCACCAACCACGCTGTTGGATCAGTTATTTGATTTGTATTTGATTTTTGTGATTTGTATGCTTGCATTGTTGTTCCTTACATTTTTTTAGCGCCATTTGCTCTTTGATCATTTGGAGTACAAACACATTTTTAGCAATTTGGATTCGTCAGAATGTGTACTTTCCAAAAATATATGGTTTTGTTGGTCTTTGTGCTGTTAGGAGGGTCTTGTAGCACATAATAAGCAGTCTGGGTCTATATTCACAAAAGGCGAATTGGCAGCCAAAAAAATTCATATGCCCTGTTTTTATTTGGGGTCTGCACATGCCAGCTGCTTTGGTTTATCTTTGCATATTGGGCATCAAACTGTTCATTAGACCCTTGGGGGCCGATTCACTAACTTCGAGTGAAGGATTCGAAGTAAAAAAAAACTTCGAATTTCGAAGTGTTTTTTGGGCTACTTCGACCATCAAATGGGCTACTACGACCTTCGACTGCGACTTAGAATCGAAGGATTCGTACTAAAAATCGTTCGACCATTCGATAGTTGAAGTACTGTCTCTTTAAGAAAAAACTTCGACCCCCCTAGTTCGCCATCTAAAAGCTACCAAACTCAATGTTAGCCTATAGGGAAGTTCCCCATAGGCTTTCCTACGTTTTTTTGATCGAAGGATATTCCTTCGATTGTTGGATTAAAATCCTTCGATTTTATCGTTCGATCGCACTATTTGCGCTAAAATACTTCGATATTCGAAGTCGAAGGATTTTAATTCCCAGTCGAATATCGAGGGTTAATTCGACCCTTTGTGAATCGGGCCCCTTGGTGTCATTATTTAGGGTGTTTTACAATTGTATGTAAGAAATTGGGTGAGATAAATGCGGCCAATTGCAATGTTTTTAGGCGATTTTGAGAAATATCATAAAAACTTCTGCCTTTAGCTTAGCGTTGCAGTATGGTAGTTTGGCGTAGACAGACATAATTACCTATTTTTGATTCCTCAGAATGTGTACTTTCCAAAAATATATGGCTCTGGGGGGTCTTTGTGCTGTTAGGAGGGTCTTGTGGCAGACAATGCGCAGTCACAGGTCTTTGTCCACAGAAGGCGAAGCAGAGAAAAGTCGTATGCACTGTTTTTATTTGGGGTCCGCACATGCCATCTGCTTTGGTCTATCTTTGCATATTGGGCATCAAACTGTTCAGTCAACCCTTGGCGTCAATATCTAGGGTGTTTTCCAATTATATGTAAGGAATTGGGTTTTACGTATGAGCTGATTTTTGCTATATTTATAGAGACCTACATTGTTTGGGGGGGGGTATAGTTTTCCTTAAGTTTTTCCCTAATTTTATTACATAATTTTTTTTCGTGTGTGTGGTCCCACCTATATGTCATGTTTAATACATTTCACTGATTTTACATTTTCCCAGATTTTATGCCATTTTTTTCTGGTACCCAGAAAAAGAATTAAAATGGAGGTTCATGGATGTTGTTTGCTCACCCCTTTCCTGCTATTGGACTATTCCTTTACCTTGCTGTAATGTCCTCTTGACACAGGCCTCATCATAATATATGACATGCTTGTATATAGATGAAAAATAGTTTCCCCTTTATTCTTTGTGTGTTCACAGCAATTATTTCTGATCCCAGTTTTTTCCAGAATGAGCTGTTCCTTATTGTCGGATCAGTGCTTTTACTCCTGCGTGCGACACTTTATATTGAGCTGCTGTTTCTTCCGTTGTGAGGATCCTGGGCCGTAGCAATCGGATGTGTAAAACTGAACCTGCTCATCCCCCCCTGTGTACCATTGCCCAGCATTATAAAGATGCCATAATGATCTATACACAATCCCTGTTCATTTATTCATTCTTTTACTGGATTCCCCTGTAATTTTATTCCTACATCTCATAACTTTGAACATCTGCTTGGAAGGAAACAAAATAACCCCACAGGCAGAGATGTTTGTGATTGTTCCTAGCGCTGCTTGTGATTAGTAACTTATTAGAACATAGAGAATTCACTCTTCCCTGCTTTTGTATCCACCTTTCACCTTGAGCTCTTGTCTAGTCAGGCTGTGCCTGTGATTGGCCGTTCATTGAGCACCTCCTGGTTTACTTTGCCCTTGAGCTGGGATGGGTGCAGCTATGGTTGTTCATTCTGAATGCGTCACTCACATTTATCCTAGGGTGTATGTGCACTAGTGGTGAGAGGGCCCTCCTGAAATCTGTGGCACTTGCAGGATGGGGCCGATAAATCTGTGGTGAGGGATACAGCCTATGGTGTAGCCTACCTGCCCTCTGTCTGGGCAGGGTACATCAAACGCCATTTGGACAGATGGCATCTCATCTGGCCCTCTTACTGGGCAGGGTACCACTCATTCGGACAGAGGTTCTTACCTGGGCCTCTGTCTGGGCAGGGTACCACCCGTTTGGAAACAGGGCATCTTACTAGACAGGGTACCACCCACTTGGACAGAGGACATCTCATCTGTCCCTCTTACTAGACCTTGTACCAACCACTCAGACCAGAGGGCATCTCACCTGGTCCTCTTACTAGACAAGGTACCTCCCACTCAGACAGAGGGCATCTCACCTGGCCCTCTTATTAGACAGGGTACCACCCACTCAGACAGAGGGCATCTTATCTGGCCCTCTTACTAGACAGGGTACCACCCACTCAGACCAGAGGGCATCTCACCTTTTCCTCTTACGAGACCTTGTACCAACCACTCAGACCAGAGGGCATCTCACCTGGCCCTCTTACTAGACATGGTACCACCCACTCAGACATAGGGCATCTCACCTGGCCCTCTTACTAGACATGGTACCACCCACTCAGACATAGGGCATCTCACCTGGCCCTCTTACTAGACATGGTACCACCCACTCAGACAGAGGGCATCTCATCTGGCCCTCTTACTAGACAGGTACCACCCACTCAGACAGAGGGCATCTCACCTGGCCCTCTGTCTGGGCAGGGTACATCTGTGGTTACAAATTCTGTATGTACTAGCTTTAGCAATAATAATAAAAAAAGCAGTCAGATGTTCTGAAAAACACACAGAATAACTAGTCTGATGAGACAGCTCACTGGTTTCCTTGATCTGAAGGCAACGTATCACAGCAAGTAACGAAGTGCCCGTGGCGTCGGGGGAATGGTTAATGATCACACAACTCCGTGGATACTAAATTAATCAAATGACCCAGAAATCTCCGCATGACTGCGAAATAAGAGTCTCTATGGGATGTTAATCTGCTTTAATTGTTAAAATATCTAATTATACTGGGGTACCGGATCGGAAACTTTATAGTGCAACATACAGATGCGCAGAGCTAATAGGGGAAATATGGCATGCAAACGTATCTGACCTTTTATCCCTTTGGCTAGGGTTTGTTTACTGACTCCGCTCCATAGAAAAGCTTTGCATATCATTGGATGCTTTTGTTTACGATTCTTCTTAAGGGGGTTGTTCACCTTTAAATTAACTTTGAATATGCTGTAGAGTGATATTCTGAGACAATGTGTAATTTGTTTTCATTATTTGTGGTTTTTTAGTTATTTTGAAATGTATTCACCTGCTCTCCAGTTTGCTATTTCATCCATTTAGTTGCTAGGTTCCAAATTACCCTAGCAACCACGTGTTGATTTAATTAAGATACTAGAATATGAATAGGAGAGGCCTCAATAGAAAGATGAGTAATACAAAGATGCAATAACAATACATGTGTAGCCTTACAGAGAATTTGTTTTTTTAGATGCGGTCAATGACCCCCATTTGAAAGCTGGAAAGAGTCAGAAGAAGAAGGTGAATAATTCAAAAATAAAATGAAGACAGATTGAAAAGTTGCTTGGAACTGTCCATTCTATAACATAATATATATTAACATAAAGGTAAACCACCCCTTTAATCTGAGCATCAACAGAAGTCGCCCGTAGTGCACCTTTACCTCATACAGTCGCTGTACTCAAGCCCTTCTGTTTTCAAATAAAATATAATCGTAATGGGAGTAGTGGTAGCCAGAGTGTTGGGCGTCTAAGCTTGGGCATAGACTATAAAGATTCTAAAAAGGGTGATGCCATTATACCCAAATTAAAAATACAAAGCACTGGTAACGGCTTTGCTCTCTAAGGTTGTCATTTTTTTTTCTAGTCACGACAAAGGACAGGAGACGGAAGAAGTTGTAGAGTTGCATGAAGGTGAGTGTTGCTGTCATGATGGAAGCCACATCTTTAAGCATTATGCTATTGAGGATGTACAAACTGCAAAAGCAACATGATTTTTACTTTCTTCTGTTTGCTTTTCCCAACACAGGAGATGATACGAGTGCCGAGGAACATACTGCCGTGGCCATTGCCACTGTCCAACAAGCTGCCTTCTCAGACCACAATATCCAGTATCAGTTTCGCACAGAAAACAATGGAGGACAGGTAACAAAATTAACACGGGGCTACTTAGAAGACTGCCTCTAAGGGTCAGGGCACACTTATCTCCCAGAACTGCCTTCCCACCGGTTAAGATACGAATCGCTCAGAGAGCCATCCCGCTGGCGATTTACATTTTAGCCGGCGGGAAGGCAGGGGAGCCAGTTCGGGGAGGTTAGTCATCTGGAAGAATAGATTTGCTCTGACCCTTAAAGGGATTCTGTCATGATTTTTATAGTGTAGTTTTTATTTCACTGTTTACACTGCAAATAATTCACTCTACCATATAAAATGTAATTCCAGAACCAGCAAGTGTATTTTTTAAGTGGTAATATTGGTGTGTAGGTGCATATGAGGTCATTTTGCCTGGTCATGTGCTTTCAGAAAGAGCCAGCACTTTAGGATGGAACTTCTTCTGGCAGGCTGTTTCGCCTACTGAATGCGTCTCTGAATTTTACTATTGAGTGCTGCTCTTCTACCAGGCAGCTGTTACCTTGTGTTAGGGAGTTGCTATCTGGTTACCTTCCCATTGTTCTCTTTGGCTGCTTTAACTTGCAGTAAAGAGTGACTGAGCACAAGCCACCTGACTGGGGGGGGTACGTGGGAAACTGACAAGGAGTCTAGATTTCATCACTAAATATAGGCTGCTGGGGGGGTGATATCACTCCAACTTGCAGTAAAGAGTGAGCACAAGTCACGTGACTGGGGGCAGCTGGGAAACTGACAATATGTCTAGCCCCATGTCAGATTTCAAAATTAAATATAAAAAAATCTGTTTGCTCTTTTGAGAAACGGATTTCAGGGCAGAATTCTGCTGGAGCAGCACTATTAACTGATGTGTTTTGGGGGAAAAAACGTTTTCCCACGACAGTATCCCTTTAATATGTATGCTGCGTTGTCCGTACTAGATTTGCTGCAGGACTGCATATTCATCTTAAGGTGAACATTGTGTAAAGTTTTGTATGTTAAAAAGGGACAGCCTGAAATGAGGATTTTACATTTTCTGTTCTATAGGTGACATACAGAGTTGTCCAGGTGACAGATGGTCAGCTGGATGGCCAGGGGGATGCATCAGGGGCAGTCAGTGTTGTGTCAACAGCAGCCTTTGGCGGCACTCAGCAAGCCGTAGCACAGGTAAGAAGTGACTGATATTTTTGCAATTGTTGACAGTTGGCTGCAAGCAGATTAAAGGAGAATTCAACCCGTAATTAAAAAAAAAAAAACCCTCCCCTACCCTGGGTAGACCCCTCTCCCTTCTCCCCCCCCCCCCAGGGCAAATGCCCCATATTTTTTACTCGCCCCTCCGTGCAGATTCTGGCAACGGGAGTTCACGGGCGCAATCTTCTTTCCTCTGTATTTTTTGGGAAGTTTCAGCAAACTTCGTCTATTGACTGCATTTTCAGTGCCTGCGCGCAGTTGGAGTATTTTTCCGGTCCTGAACCACAACGCATCTGCCGAAAATTTCCGAAAAATTTTCTGAAATTTTCGTGACTTTCATGTGCAGTTGTTGGGACTGGAAAATTTCTCCTACTGCACATGCGCTGAAAAATGCCATCAATACATGAAGATTACCGAAGAAGACAGCTGCTGTGAACTCCGATGCCAGAATCTGCACGGAGGGGTGAGTAAAAAAAATTAGGGGCATTTGCCGGGGGGGGGGGGAGTTGCAGGTAGCCTGAGGGGCAGAAGGGAGGGGGATCACCAGAAATAATGACATTTTCCAATGATTTCTATTTTCTATATGTGACAGTTATTCTAATATTGAAGCGTCAAGAGTCTTTTTTCACCTTCTGAAGCAGACCTGGGAGATGGGGTCGTCGACCCTGTAAACTGTTCTAAATGGATACATTACTTATTTTTGTCTCTGCTGAGCAGAATCCCTGGGTTTCATTACAGGCAGCTGAACCTGAATTACTGAGCTGCCAGACTCAAACACCAGAGACAGGGACATTAAACTTTACACTTATATTTTGGGAAAAACAGTAAAAAATTAAATAATGGAAACTACTGATTTGAAAACAGTGTTTGGAAGGTGACCAACCTCTTTAATTTATTTTATTTTCCACTTAAAGGAACAGTAACACCAAAAAATAAAATCATTTTAAAGTAAATGTACTGTATATAATGTTCTGTTGCCCTGCATTGGTTAAAGTTATGTGTTTACTTTAGAAAGACTGCTATAGTTTATATAAACAAGCTGCTGTGTAGCCATGGGAGCAGCCATTCAAGCACAGGATACACAGTAGATAACAGATAAGTACTACTATAGTTTATATAAACAAGCTGCTGTGTAGCCATGGGGACAGCTATTCAAGCACAGGATACACAGTAGATAACAGATAAGTACTGCAGGTATTGGACCTGTTATCCAGAATGCTTGGGACCTGGAGTTTTCCAGATAACGGATCTTTCCATAATTTGGGTCTTCATGCCTTATGTCTACTAGAAAATCATTTAAACATTAAATAAACCCAATAGGCTGGTTTTGCTTCCAATAAGGATTAATTATATCTTAGTTGGGATCAAGTACAAGCTACTGTTTTATTATTACAAAGAAAAAGGAAATCATTTTTAAAAAATTTTAATTATTTGGATAAAATGGAGTCTATGGGAAACCGTAATTCGGAGCTTTCTGGATATCGGGTTTCCGGATAAGGGATCCTGTACTATAGTTTATATAAACAAGCTGCTGTATAGCCATGGAGGCAGCCATTAAATCTAAAAAAGGAGAAAAGGCACAGGCTACTTAACAGATAAACGATAAGCTCTGTAATAGAATACAACTGCATTCTACATTGCATCTCTTTTTTGCTCTGTAACCTGAACTTTTGAATGGCTACACAGCAGCTTGTTTATGTGAACTAATAGGCTTTCTGAAGCAAACACACCGTTTATTATATTTTAATTACTATGGAACACTTTCATTTTTGTTGGTGTTACTGTTCCTTTGATGAATAAAATATAGAGCTCTGTAGCAGTTCTAGCTGTAGTGTGTTTACATTCCAAAACGGGTCACATGTTCTATCAGTCAAGCGTCCGATGCCAACTGGTAGTCACATGCTTTGACTTTACTTCGTATCGTGATTAAGCCAGTTTTTTTTTCCTGCCTGAAACATCTAAAAGTTAGAACTGTGGCTCTGCTTTATATGGCAACTCTTTCACATATCTGTATTCTGTAATGCCGTTCACATTTTGATTAGGACTATTGCACTTGTACTAACATCTAATAAGTCTAGTCCTGCACTGCAGTAGATGCTCATGTAACAACTGTACATGCCTTATTATAAATAACTTGTGCTATCACCTTAATACAAACTGTAAATTAAAGGGTAACTATTGCAAAAATGAAAATTTAATATAAGCTTCATCATACTGAAATAAGAAACTTTCTAAATACAATTGATTAAAAATTCTGTACCATTTCTGAAATAATCAAGTTTATTTTTACTGTTCCTCTCTCGGCATCTGTTTCTCTTCATTCTGCCTGCATGCAGGAGTTGGGTGTCACATATTCATTGACAGTTAGATCTAATATATTTTATAGGGCGGTCATTTTGCCTAGAAGATGTATTAAAGGAGACATTTTGTATAAAAAATAAGAATGTACCAGTGCGTTATACTCCTTTAGATATAGAAGAATTTTGCTTAAAAAAGTAGTGTTTCAGGCTGAAGTATTGATTATTTCTGGAAAAAACCCTATTAATCCCTCCCTTCTCTTCCACTTCCTGCTCCCTAAATTCCCAGGCTGTGCAGGGAAACCGGCAGCTCTCATCTCACTACACTGTAGGACAGGAACCAATCAGCAGCTAGCAGGACCTGATAGGGAACTGAAGCCTGTCTGTGCTTGTGTGACTGCAGGGCTGTGATTGGCTGTCCCCCTCCTACTGTGCTTCTGGCAGGGACCGTTAGGACATGCCCACCCCTCATTTTAAACACAGACATGGATCAGAGAACATCTTTAGGGAGCTACAATAAAGGGGGGCAATTTTTTAAAGATATTAATTTTAGCACCATGTAAAAGCAACATTATATATTACTGAGAATTGCCTACAAAATAAGGGGTTTTTTTTTCTTCATTTATGCTATGTCTCCTTTAAAGCTCACGCTATTAAAATCACCAGACGTCATGTCTCTCAGAATTTGTGCAAAAGGCCGTTATTTTGTTACATTTTGTTTGTACTGGAATCAGTTATTTGACTGACCTCTAATACATCTGCTAGGAAAGGGAGCCCTCCTATAAGATATATTGGATTTAACTGTCATTGATTATCTGACACCCAACTGCTGCATGAAGAGAAACAGATGCTGAGAGAGGAAGCTTATATTAAATTTTCATTTTTGCGATAGTTCACCACAAAAATACCCTACAGTTTAACGTTTAACCTTCAACTCTTGTATATCCATTTATTCTTTTATCTGTTGCAGGCTGTGATCCAGAACCAATTCAGCAATGGCGGAAGCCCTACCTCAGATGCAGTTGGTGGGGAGGCGCGCTATGCTTATTTTCCAGCTTCCACAGTGGGGGACACTACAGCTGTGTCTGTGCAGACGTCTGACCCTGCACTGGCACAAGCAGGAGGTGAATTTCAACTTTGCATAAACAGATCCGCACACATTGTTAGTAGGGATGCACCGAATCCACTTTTTTGGATTCGGCCGAACCTCCGAATCCTTAGCGAAAGATTCGGCCAAACCGAATCCGAACCCTAATTTGCATATGCAAATTAGGGGTGGGAAGGGGGAAACATTTTTTACTTCCTTGTTTTTTGACAAAAATTCACGCAAATGCCCTCCCCACCCCTAATTTGCATACGCAAATTAGGATTCGGTTCGGCTGGGTAGAAGGATTCGGCCTGAATCCCGAACCGAATCCTGGATTCGGTGCATCCCTAATTGTTAGAAGCTACAGGAATAGTTTATAGACAATCTCTTATAAGAACATCACCATATTGTTTGTAGGGTAGGCACTCAAAGAGCAATCCTCCAGGCAGTAGTAGTAAAAAAAAAAAAAAAAAAGTATATATTGCAAGTATAGATTACAGCCTTACGTGTTTCGTGTTCTCAAACCTAATACACCTAATCATAGGCTACTATGCAATATGGTGATATCTGCTCCCTCGTGCTGAAGGCTCAGGGGCAGAGCACCCGGGCCTCTCCATATACAGTAGTACCCCCAATTTACGTAAAATCCGGGAAAACTGAAAATAAGGGAAACATGTTAAGGATACAGAAATATGTAGGAGCCTTTCTATTTTAAAACGAGTTTGTAGCTTAGTTATTTAACATGCTTCAGCAACAAAGTAAAGCTACTTCACCATTTTTGTGACTTTCTCCTATTCCTTCCTTTTCCAGTCTTGTGTGCTGGTCCCTTTCTCTGCCTTCCCAGTCTGCTTCTTTCCCCCCCCCCCCCCCCCCCCCCGCCTTCTCTTACACCGCAGCCACTTCACTTGTCTTTTCCCCCGGTCCCTTCAGCCTGACTCTCCAGACGGCTTTTAAAGGGATACTGTTTATATATATATATATATATATATATATATATATATATATATATATATAGATAGATATAGATAGATATAGATAGATATAGATAGATATATATATATAGATAGATAGATAGATAGATAGATAGATAGATAGATAGATAGATAGAGATATATATAGATATATATATAGATATATATATAGATATATATATAGATATATATTTTTAAACACATCAGTTAATAGTACTGCTCCAGCAGAATTCTGCACTGAAATTCGTTTCAAAGGAGCTAACAGATTTTTTTTATATTCAATTTTGAAATCCGGTGGGGCTTGAAATATTGTCAATTTCCCAGCTTCCCTCAGTCATGTGACTTGTGCTCTGATAAACTTCAGTGACTCTCTACTGCTGTACTGCAAGTTGGAGTGATATCAACCCCTCCATTCCCCCCCCCCCAGCAGCCTAACAGAACCGAACAATGGAAAGGTAAACAGAGAGCAGCTCCCTAAATGTGGCCATACACGGGCAGATTAAAGCTGCCAATATCGGTCCGGACAGGACCTCCCGATCGATATCAGGCCAAAATTCAGCCAGGTATCGATCGGTCAAGTTTGATTTTTTTTTTATTTTGTACGATCCAGGACCACATGCACTACTTGATGCAGACCCGTCGGAGCCAATTCGTAGCATTGCAATCGGGTTAAGATCCGCTTGTTTGCTGACCTTGCCAAACGAGCAGATCTTATAGTGTATGGCCACTTTAACACAAGACAACAGCTCCCTGCTAAGAACAACACTCAATAGTAAAAGCCAAGTCCCACTGAGACTGATTCAGTTACATTAAGTAGGAGAAATAACAGCCTGCCAGAAAGTAGTTCCATCCTAAAGTGCAGGCACACGTCACATGACTGGGGGCAGCTGGGAAACTGACAATATGTCTAGCCCCATGTCAGATTTCAAAATTGAATATAACAAAAACTCTGTTTGCTCTTTTGAGAATTGGATTTCAGTGCAGAATTCTGCTGCACTATTAACTGATGTGTTTTGAAAAAAACATGTTTTCCCATGAGAGTATCCCTTTAACTCTTTCCCCCCAACCCCTCTTGCTCCAGAACACTAGCCGTTTCTGTATCTACAGTACTCACAATTTTGTGCCCCCGGGTCTCTTTCTGCAACTGTAGCCTGCCCGCCTGTTTTGTCAAACGGTTTCTTGGAGCTTTCTGTCACTCTCATCTTCCTCAATCGAGCAGCCGTGTCCCGTTTCTAGTAGTGTTCTTGTGTCCCAGTCCCTTCTGCTCCTGCAGAACCTCCCATGAGCGTGCCAGGACACACATGCGGCTGCATGTACTAGAAACTTTACAAGGAAGTATGGACGCTGAAAATAACAGGTATTTTGCGAATATAATATAGCGCTTGGCAAGGGACAGGGCTCATTTACCAACGTAAATCCGGGAAACCAAGACGTAAATCCCCAGAATAGACCCCATACAAATGGCGGAACCTCAGAAAAAAAAAACCATAAAATGCGAGGAAAATGTATAATCCGGGGTTATACTGTACGTAGTGAGTCTCTTGAAAAGAACCCATTTTTGATACTCGTATAAGGCTAACCTTTCAGCGACTAGTTAGGTCCGAGAGGCTTATGTTGCCTGAAACAGATTTTTGCCCTAACAAGTAGAGATGCACCGAATCTACTATTGTGGATTCGGCCGAACCCCCGAATCCTTCGCTAACGGTTCAGCCGAATACTGAACCGAATCCTAATTTGCATATGCGGGATGGGAAGAGGGAAACATTTTTTACTTGTTTTGTGACAAAGTCACGTGATTTTCCTTCCCAACCCTAATTTGCATATGCAAATTCGGTTTGGCTAGGCAGAAGGATTCACCCGAATCCTGCTGAAAAAGGCCGAATCCCGAACTGAATCCTGGATTCAGTACATCGCTACTAACAAGTAATTTTTCCCAGATAACAGAAGATCGGTTTGTCTTCTTCACTCTCGTTATCAGTTACAGGGAAAACGCTGCTTTCTACCTTGTTTTCTGTGCAGATACAAGGTTACTCTGTTACTAATGGACCTTTGCTTTACAAACCTGTTCCACACTTGTGTTAGAAGAACCACGTATGCGCGGACTTCAGAATGCATTGTGCTCTCTTTTTGGAGCTGCATGGAAATTGAATATCACTCGAATGCCTTTCAAGAAGTCTGACCTGACTTTGCACTGTGAAATGTTTTTTTCTTTCTAAATGCGTACATGAAAATAATTGTATAAAGTGCATAAACCCTCAACAGAAGAGCTCCTGATACTTTTGCTAACGTTCTATTTTCCATCCATAGGGCAGTTTTACGTCATGATGACCCCCCAAGATGTACTTCCTGCTGGAACACAGAGGACGATTGCTCCACGAACTCATCCCTATTCACCGTATGTATATGAGCAAGGGCTTACTATTCTTATGCCTTACTGCATGTGTAACAACATCCTTCTCTTTAGTGCTGTGCTACAATTCCCAAACTCTAATGCTAATTAAGTCGTGTATTGCTTTAAAGGGGTTGTTCACCCTCCAAAGCAGGGGTCCCCAACCTTTTTTACCCGTGAGCCACATTCAAATGTAAAAACAGCTGGGGAGCAACACAAGCATGAAAAAGTCCCTTGGGGTGCCAAATAAGGGCTGTGATTGGCCATTTGGTAGCCCCGATGTGGACTGACAGCCTAGAAGAGGCTCTACCTGGCACTATACTTAGTTTTTATGCAAATAAAACTTGCTTTCAAGCCTGGAATCCGAAAATAAGCACCTGCTTTGAAGACCCTGAGAGCAACATCCAAGGGGTCGGAGAGCAACATGTTGCTCACGAGCTACTGGTTGGGGATCACTGGTCCAAAGCGAAAGAGAGGATAATGTTACAGTCAAGGAGAGAGAGACAATAGATCTGCCAAGATTCTTGCATTTAAACAGGTGACTAGTAAATGCTACCTGTTGATTGGTTGCTATGAGTTACTGCCCCAGGGCAAACTTAGTGCCTTTTATTACATAACCCCAATAATGTCTAAGGCTTAATGAATTAATACTGGACCAAATCAAAATGACAAATACACAACATATATAGATATAAATAATGTAATGTAATTACACACAGTCCAAAATTCATATATATTAAATTAAAGATCCTTATGTTGAAGAAGCATGGCACGATACAAGTCCTAAAATAATATACCAGAGGTAAAGGATTAAATTATATAATCTCACAATTTGTCTAAAAAGCGAAATATGATCATTAAGGTGGCAAAAAGCATCAAACCCAATCGGCAAATATATATCTGGCCAAGAACATGACAAATAGTTGATCTACAATCATAACCATAAAGGAGCAAACTAACGGTCTATAAAGCAGTTCAGTTCCCAGTCTCTGAGACCATTGGGTGTGACTGTATTAAGTTTGTATATTCAGAAGGCTTCCTTCCTAAGTAGAGGCAATTCAGTGTTTCCCTTCCGTGTATCCATTACTACCCTGTTTATAATTTTGGGCATGTACACATAATTTGTTGCCATGACATTCCATTAGGTGTTTCGCAATGGCGGAACTCATTTTTGCCTTCACTAAACTCTATAAGAAGAGTGTTTCAAATGGCAGCGAAAATTAACTTTTGTCCACTGCTGGGCAAGAGTCTGTGACTATGTTATACATTTGTGCTTCCTCCAAATAATACGGATTGTGCAGCACATCTAATGTGTAGCTCCATAAAGTTGCCCATAGATGGCACTAGCATATCCGTTCATAAAACCATCATGAAAATGGAGAAAATGAATCTGAGTTGCTGGTAAGACAGTTGCATTATTGTGTTTGTGTATTAAATGATCTAAAGGAAATGTAAAGCCCTTGTGCAGGGCTCCACACGAAGAACAAAGACAAAGCTGCAATATTCCTGTGTATTACATGTAGTGGAAAGAGCGTATCCCTCCTGCTTGATTTTTGTTTCCAGTGTAGCTAGGAGTACAGAGTCATAGGGGGGAATTCACAAAAGTGCTGACATTGAGACAAAATCAAAGTGGAGATAGAAATATAGGATTTCCCACCACATTCACAAACCCCACTTTTGTGAATGTGTCTGTTAAATGAGAATTCAACCTGTAGTTTAAAAAATAAAACCTCCCTCCTCCTCACCCCCCCCCCCCAGACAAATGTCCCTAATTTTTTACTCACCCCTCCATGTAGATTCTGGCCTCGGAGTTCATGGCAGCCATCTTCTTCTCCGGTAATCTTTGTGTATTGACGGCATTTTCGGTGGAGTAAATTTCCGGTCCCGAACAACTGCCCCGAAAGTCACGAGAATTTCCGAAAAACTTTTTGCCATTTTCACGACTTTCGGCGCATGCCCAGTGGTACGGGACTGGAAATTTACTCCAACTGCGCATGCGCCGAAACTTCAGGAAAAGTCAGAAGAAAGAAGATGGCGTCCGTGAACTCCCGTGCCCAGAATCTGTACAAAGGGTTAGTAAAAAGATTTGGGACATTTGCCTGGGGGGGGGGGAGTAGGCAGTGAGGGTCTACCCAGGGTAGGTTTTTTTATATTTTTATTACGGGTTGAATTCTCCTATAAACAGACAGTTTTCAGATTCTTTCAGACAACATCTTAATGTTTTTTTCTTAATTTGGCTTTAACTCTTACTAAACCAGTCAGTCATCAAATTGGCATTTCCTGGGGGGGGGGTTACCTAGGAAAATTGTACATCATTTTTTCGGGATAACCTGGGCTTTCTAAATCTGCCTACACGTTTGTGAAATTCCACTTCTGTTACAAGAAACGAGGGTCTAAATACAAAAAACAGGAAATGGTTATACAGAGATTTACTCCATTTTTAAAATGTCGGGAGAAGATATCGTTTAAAATGTCTTTTTTAAGCCATTTTTATATCGTTAGACAAATTTTGTGGCGGTTGATTCGGAATTTTGTCGGATTTCTGTTTGTGAATATGAACACCAGTTTACCACCACTTTTACTCCAAAAATGGGCTCTCTCCACTTTTGTGAATTCCCCCCATAGTGTCCATTTTTAAAGGGTTTTTTTTTTTTTTGGTCAATTTAAATTATAGATTACCAATCTAAAGGGAAGAGATGGAAGCCTATGATGTGGGGTTCAGTATGTTTGGTCACTGTTTTTATTTCTTTTTGCCACCAGTAAGATGGATGGGAACAGAACGCCTCGCGACGAGAGACGAAGAGCTCAGCACAATGAAGGTAAATGGGATTGGGAGCTAATGATGGAGGAATTTATGCCAACTAGATGGGCTTAAAGTTATGGATGCATCCAATGCACTTTTTTTTTTAGCATTTGGCCAAATCCTTTGTGAAAGATTCAGCCGAATACTAAATCTGAACCCTAATTTCCATATTTAAATTAGAGAAACTAGAGTGAAAGAACTGCTCACGCAGTGCACCGTTAAAGGGATACTGTCATGGGACAGCATATTTTTTTCCAAATGCCTCCGTTAATAGTGCTGCTCCACCAGACTTTTGCATTGACATCCATTTTTCAAAAGAGAAAACTAATTATTTTATATTTAATGATGAAATCTGACATGGGGCTAGACATATTGTCAGTTTGCCAGGTGCCCCCAGTCATCTGATAAACTTCACTAGTGTACTGCAAGTTGGACTAATATCACTCACCTTCCTTTTCCCCCCCAGCAGCCTAACAAAAGAACAATGGGAAGGTAACCAGATAGCAGCTCCCTAACACAAGATAACAGCTGCCTGGTAGATCTAAGAACAACACTCAATAGTAAAATCCAGGTCCCACTGAGACACGTTCAGTTACATTGAGTAGGAGAAGCAACAGCCTGCCAGAAAGCAGTTCCATCCTAAAGTGCTGGCTCTTTCTGAAAGCACATGACCAGGCAAAATGACATGAGATGCACCTACACCCCAATATTACAACTAAAATTGTACTTATTCGTTCAGGAATTGTATTTTATATCGTAATTTGAATTATTTGCAGTGTAAATAGAGAAATTTAGGAATAAAAACTGCACCATAAAAATCATCAGAATCCCTTGAAAACAATTTTGACTTCTTTGTTTGATGAAAAGTTTATGATTTTTTGGGTTTTGATTTGATTTGGTTCGGCCAGGCACTTGTATGTGGCCAAATCCGAATCCTTCTGAAAAAGGCAGAACCCCTAAACTGAATCCTGGATTTGATGCATCCCTAGTTAAAATGCCTTCTAATGTGCCCCCAAGTCTCCCTTTAAAGGACAAGGAAAGTTAAACTAAAGAAGTAGCTAGAAATGTTGTACATTATGTTTTGTGCTTCTGTACCAGCCCAAGGCAACCACAGCCCTTTAGCAGTAAAGATCTGTGTCTCCAAAGATGCCCCAGTAGCTCCCCATCTTCTTTTCTGCTGATTCACTGCACATGCTCTGTGCTGCTGTCACTTACTGAGCTTAGGGACCCACTCACAATATACAGTACACATAGAATAGAAATGTCACAATATAAGGCTGATTAGTAATTAATACACATAATTACTACATGGCAGCACAGAAACCAGTGCAATTAGCATTAGAATTTAATAATCAGCAAACCTGTAGCATCAGCTTATATTACAGGGGAAGCTCATTTTCTGCTGGATAATTAGTGACGAGCCCTAAGCTTAGCTTCTCAACAGCCAATCAGAGCCCACTGAGCATGTGAGTGTCACAGACACTTTCCAAGATGGTGACCCCCTGTGACAAGTTTGAAGTCCTGGATCATTGCTACTATTGACAAGCTCAAACTTTAGGCTGGTCAGTATATCAAATAGAATTTTCCCTGTTAAAAGACTAAAAAGCTATTATACAACCAGGCCATAATGTGTTTAAAGGAGAACTAAACCCTAAAAATGAATAGGGCTAAAAATGTCATGTTTCTTAACCGATTTCTGTTTTTTGCGGCATTTTAATTATCAAGTTGTTTTGGGCCAAGCTTTTAAGGGAATTTTACTTTAGCCTTTTATTCCTTGCTTTTGCCACACTTACTCAGTTTATTTTTTTTTTACTTTTTCTAGTGGAGAGGAGACGGCGAGATAAGATTAACAACTGGATCGTTCAACTGTCAAAAATCATTCCAGACTGCAACACAGAAAGCGCCAAAACCGGAGCCGTGAGTGCAATTTCTTTTTTATTTTTTTTATTTAAAAAAAAAAAAAATCCGCCCTCCCCTTGTTACACATACAAAGGAAAAAAATGTCTCCATACCACCCGATGAATGGGTGGCTGATGCTGTTTACTTCCTCTGTGGCCAATCGGCAACACCACCATCTTGCTCCCACGCTCATACATGGCTTATTTGTCAAAAATCCTTTTATTTTTTTTTATTTTTAACAGAGTAAAGGTGGTATACTGTCTAAAGCTTGTGACTACATCCGTGAGCTCCGGCAGACAAACCAACGCATGCAGGAGACCTACAAAGAAGTGGAGAGACTGCAGATGGACAACGAGCTGCTGCGACAACAGGTCAGTTGGTGATTTAATTGCAGGCCTGCATCAGTTGGGTTGCTTGTCCATGTTTAAAGGAGAAGGAAAGGCTAAAACTAAGTAAGCTTTATCAGAAAGGTCTATATAAATACACCTGTAAACCCCCAAAGTAATGCTGCTCTGAGTCCTCTGTCAAAAGAAACACCACATTTCTTTCCTTCTATTGTGTACTCATGGGCTTCTGTATCAGACTTCCTGTTTTCAGCTTAAGCCTCCAGGGCTTGGGCTTGAGCATGCTCAGTTTGCTCCTCCCTCCTCCCTTCTCTGCTGTAATCTGAGCCCAGAGCTATGAGTGAGGAGGGAGAGACTCGGCAAGAAGTGATGTCACACCAAGCTAATATGGCAGCTGCTATCCTAAACAAACCGAGCTTCTAGAGTTGTTTACTCCGGTATGATAAAGCATTCTGCAGAATAAATATAGTCTTATAGCTTGCACTATTGTGGCTATTCTATTAGCAATAAACTGCTTCAGTAGCTTTCCTTCTTCTTTAAGGGATTAGATATTCATCTTGTGGTACTTTCTCCTCTATTTGCAGATGGAAGATCAGAAGAACGAGAATGCACTTTTGAGGGGACAGCTACAGCAGCACGGCATCGAGGTGGTGGAAGAATCTCCGAGGCAGTAACATTCTTCACTCGCTCATCAATAAGAGTAGATGGGGAAAAAAGCCACGAAGCGGAACTATCGGCACCCTTTTCTTCAGTGGCATCTCACTTGCCACCACCCTTCATTCACAGCACACCTCTCCCTGCATTTTTTTTCTCCTTTAACTTTATGGTGTCAAAAAAAATATTTCCCTGATCCTTCTAAAGGACTTTATGGATTGTTGGCTACAAGGGTGGGGTTTCAACAATAGCCATTAACGCTCGTTGGGAGAGATTCTTTTTCACCCCCCCCCATTCCACTGCAGATTGGGACCTGCACACTATTGCAATGCAGTAGGTTCAAGGTCTGTGCTTAGGAGCAGAGGGTTAATGAAGAATTGCTTTCCTTTTTTTTTTTTTTTTTATTATTATAAATATATATATATATATATATATATAAATATGAACATACCTTAGACTTTTAGCAATTGAATATAGGTAACACAACCTTTTTTTTCTTCTTTGCTTTTTTAAAACTATTTTTAAACCCGAGTGTGTGGATGAGCAGATTCTAGTATTATTTCCTCTTATGCTCTGAGTTTTTTTTTCCCCACAAAAACTTGGGGTGATTTTGCAGCCTTTGAAAGGATCATGCAGTAAATCTCCAGTTTACAATGTACTCGCATATAGACGCCAAAAGCTATATTCACTATCCTCTTTGAACAGCCATTTTTGCAAGTGCTTCGGAGCCGTCCGCAGCAGCGATATACTAAGCAGGGCCTGCTGAAATGCGTCCGAATACTTGCATCTATGCATCCCTGTACTTTATTCTGATTTTAAAGGGAAAGTGCTACCAAAAATAAGCTTGGATTAACACCTTTACAATTAAACAGTTTGCATTTCCTTGTAAAGTCTGAAGGTGATGTCATGATTTTTGTATATAGGCTGTAGAAGGATGTTTTCCTTTGTTAAAGGAGAATTCAACCCTAACGTTTAAAAAAACCCGACCCTCCTCCCACCAGCCTAAGTGTTACCCCGGGCAAATTCCCAAAGCGTTTTACTTACCCCTCGGTGCAGATTTGAGCATCTGAGTTCACGGGCACCATCTTCTTTTCTTCGGAATGAGACCGGCATGTCGTTGCATGCGCAGTTGGAGTAATTTTCTGTTGCGCATGTGCTGAAACTCATGAAAATTGCCGATGTGCTGGTCTCATTCCAAAGATTACCAAAGCAGCTAAAGATGGCGGCCATGAACACCGATGCCTGAATCTGCACCGAGGGGTAAGTTATACATATGGGGCATTTGCTGGGGTGGAGGAGGGAGGGGGGTCTATGTAGAATAGGGTTTTTTTAACTTTAGGGTTTAGTTCTCCTTTAAGGGAATAGTAACCGTTTTAAAGTAACGAAAATATCATGTAGTGTTGCCCTGCACTGGTTAAACTGATGTGTTTGCTTCAGAAACACTACTATAGTTTATATAAACAAGCTGCTGTGTAGTCATGGGGGCAGTCATTCAAGCACAGGATACACAGTAGATGACAGATAAGTACTACTATAGTTTATATAAACAAGCTGCTGTGTAGTCATGGGGGCAGTCATTCAAGCACAGGATACACAGTAGATGACAGATAAGTACTACTATAGTTTATATAAACAAGCTGCTGTGTAGCCATGGGGGAAGCCATTCAAGCACAGGATACACAGTAGATAACAGATAAGTACTACTATAGTTTATATAAACAAGCTGCTGTGTAGTCATGGGGGCAGTTATTCAAGCACAGGATACACAGTAGATGACAGATAAGTACTACTATAGTTTATATAAACAAGCTGCTGTGTAGCCATGGGGCAGCCATTCAAGCACAGGATACACAGTAGATAACATAATTACTACTATAGTTTATATAAACAAGCTGCTGTGTAACAATGGCAGAAATTGAAAAAAGACTATATGGCACAGGTTAAATAGTGGATAACGGATAACACCATTATGTTCTACAGAGCTTATCTGCTGTGTAACCTGAGTCTTTTCTCTTTTGAATGGCTGCCCCCATTGCTACACAGCAGCTTATTTATATAAACTATAGTAGTGTTTCTGAAGCAAACACAGCAGTTTTACTAGTGCAGGGCCACACTGCATTATATTTTTATTACTTTAAAACACTCATTTATTGATGTTACTGTTCCTTTCATTTTTGAGATTTTATGCAGCTCTTGTGGCCCAAGTATGGAGACGTTTCAAGACCACCATGAGCTGATCAGTCAAGTACTGCTTCTATAGGGATGCAAAATTAACCCGGGGGAGTCCGTTGGGCAGGGTAGTAGTTTAAACTAAGTACATGGTAAGATGACAGTATTGAGTGGTTGGAATGCAGTGATCACCAGACTTTATAGGTTTAAGCTCCCTTATAAGGCCCAATGTTTAGCCAATAACAAGGCAAGAATAGATGAAACCATTGCTGCATCGGCCATTAAATAAGTGTTTACCCAAAATATTGCTCTACAGTTTGGGAGCTACTGCTATAATGAGTCAAAGAATGTGACCCACTCTTAAGAACTGGCAAATTCAAAGGGGTTGTTCACCTTTAAATTAACTTTTAGCATGCTGTAGAGAGTGAGATTCTGAGACCATTTGCAATTGGTTTTCATTTTTTATTGTTTTATTTTTGAGTTATTTAGCTTGTGCTTTGCAATCTCAGCAATGCGGTTGCTAGGGTCCAGATTACCCTAGCAACCATGCATTGATTTGAATAAGAGACTGGAATATGAATAAGGGAGGCCTGAATAGAAAGATGAGTAATAAAAAGTAGCAATAACAATACATTTGTAGCCTTACAGAGCATTTGTTTTTAGATGGAGTCAGTGTCCCCATGTGAAAGCTGAAAATATTTAGAAAAAGAAGGCAAATAATTAAACTATGAAAAATAATCAATGAAAACTAACTGAAAAGTTTCCATTCTATAACATTAAATTTTAACTTAAAGGGGACCCGTCACCCACACCTGAAAATCTGTATAATAAAAGTCCTTTTAAAATGAATCATGAAACCCAAATTATTTTTTTTATTAAACAACTATACTGGTTATAACTCATTTAAAACTCTCAGCTGTCAATCATATATTGCCTGCCCCTCCTCTATTCCTTAGGCATAGAGGCGGGGCAGTCAGTTACTTTCACTTTCAATTAGGGATGCACCGAATCCAAGATTCGGTTCGGGATTCGGACAGGATTCGGATTCAGCCTAATCCTTCTGCCCGTCTGAACCAAAGCCTAATTTACATATGCAAATTAGGGGCGTGAAGAGAAATTGCCTTTTTGTAACAAGGAAGTAGAAAACGTTTTCCCCGTCCCACCACAAATTTGCATATGCAAATTAGGAACTGGGTCAGTATTCGGCTGAATCTTTCGAGAAGTATTCGGGGGTTCGGCCGAATCCAAAACAGTGGATTCGGTGCATCCCTACTTTCCATTCTGCAATTTCTAGATGTCGCTGCAATCTCCAACATTTAATTTAGTAGCCAGTGCTTGGGCATCAGGTCCCCCATTTTGGTGCATAAACAAGATTTTGGCATGGTCTAAAGCTTGCCTTAATAACAGTGTCCACAAAATGGCTGCTGCCTGTTTCATGTGATTGTGAATTCGAAGTCTAAAAGAAACAAGATTTACGTTTTTTTTTTTTTGTGTAAATTAAGTTTATGTTGCTTGACTCACAACATAAAACAGGATTTGGAATTATTTTTTATGGTGACAGGTCTCCTTTAAAGGTGAACCACCCCTTTAAGGAGATGGGCAGGCTAAAATCCCCCTGATTGGCTGCAAGTGCTAACTGGTCTCTGAAACACAAGGGCCATGTTTATTTATTGGTGATGCTCTCCATTTAAAATAGGTGCGCAGCAGTGTTGCCGAGCATCCTTGAAGGGTCCTCATAGGCCCAGCAAAATAAAATTGTTGTGATAACATTCGCCTGGAATGGTCACCGATTCTGCACTTGTGAAATAATTGTCCCCATGTTTAGAATGCACAATATTTGTATATAAAAGGGAGCTGTATTTTCACTGGGCCCACTTCACAAATATGTCTCAGTTGAACTCCGTAGGACAAGTGGATGAGGGCTTGGATTAGAAAGAAGATAGAATGTTTAAAAATGTGTTCTGCCTATATTGTTTTAAAAAAAGGAAAAACAATCACTGTAATCACTGTGTCTCCGTTTTACAGATGAGGAGGAGTCCATTTCACAGGGTTGTTTTAGGGTCGCCCAGCGACAAATCTCCTCGTCTTTGCGTCAACTAATCCCCCCCAAACTGCCTCCCGCCAACTAGAATGCAAATCACCAGCTGGATGGCACTCTGAGCGCTTCGTTTTCCGGTTGCCCGAAGTTTCCTAATTTGGGGCGACTTCGGAAAACCAATCTCTCCAAGTGCCATCCCGCCGGCGATTTACATTCTGGCGACTAATCGCCCCGAATCTCAGCGCCTGCCCTGACCCTAAGAACGCCACAACTGATTTAAAGTACTCCGACTTCCCTTTATTACAGATAGGCAGGAGGCATTTTGGAAACAATATCATTGGGCCCGTGTTGAACTATGTGCTTTTTTTTTATTTTATTTAAAGCAAAGCTTTTTTACATATTCAGGCTAGAATAAATAGTATGTTTAGTGAAAATGATTGTTTTCATTTTTGGTGTTATTGACATTTTTTAACCCAGCCTGTCCTGTATCCATGCCCTTTTGTTTGGTCATGTGTTCTGGACAAGTTTAGCACAGCTGAGAGACTAGTTAAACGTTCCTTGTCCTTTAACAAAGAAGTAGACTAGAAATGTTGTACATGATGTTTTGTGCTTCTGTACCAGCCCAAGGCAACCACAGCCCTTTAGCAGTAAAGATCTGTGTCTCCAAAGATGCCCCAGTAGCTCCCCATCTTCTTTTCTGCTGATTCACTGCACATGCTCTGTGCTGCTGTCACTTACTGAGCTTAGGGACCCACTCACAATATACAGTACACATAGAATAGAAATGTCACAATATAAGGCTGATTAGTAATTAATACAGATAATTACTACATGGCAGCACAGAAACCAGTGCAATTAGCATCAGAATTTAATAATCAGCAAACCTGTAGCATCAGCTTATATTACAGCCAGGGAAGCTCATTTTCTGCTGGATAATTAGTGACGAGCCCTAAGCTTAGCTTCTCAACAGCCAATCAGAGCCCACTGAGCATGTGAGTGTCACAGACACTTTCCAAGATGGTGACCCCCTGTGACAAGTTTGAAGTCCTGGATCATTGCTGCTATTGACAAGCTCAAACTTTAGGCTGGTATATAAAACATTGCATTTTTAGCCCTATTCACTTTAATGGTTTAGTTCTCATTTAAAGGCCAATTATACCTCCAGTTGTTTTACCTTTGTATGTTTAAATAATAAGAGGTTAATGTATTTTTTTTATTGTATTTGGCACTTATCCATGCTGCCACAATTTTCTTATGACGTACAACCTATAGCTGAGTCATAACCCTTCCCATGAAGCCTAAATGGACATGGCCTAGCAACATAAAGGGTTGCTAATTCTCTGGGTGTCCATGGGGCATTATCAAAGGATAAGTAAACCTTTAAAATAAGAGTGTAAAATTGACGAGGGGGCTATTCTAAGCACTTTTGCATCATACATTCATTTTTTTTTTTTTCCATTTCAAGATATTAAAGGATACATGTACTGTTAATATGAATGAATTTTGTTACAACAGCTCCACCTGCTGGTCATTTTCCCACCAGTCTGACCACCAAGTAGTCAAGGAAGTTGTCAGGAGAAAGAAAGAGGCTGCTCTGATGTTCTTCTGGTTAGGAAAATAATTAGAAACCTTTCTCACATCTTTCCTAAGCAGAAGAACATCAGAGCAGCTTCTTTCTTTCTTTCTTTCTCCTGAAAACTTCCTTGACTACTTGGTGGACAGACTGGTGGGAAAATGACCAGCAGGTGGCGCTGTTGTAAAGAAAGTCATTCATATTAACTGTACATGTATCCTTTAATATCTTGAAATTAAAAAATAATGTACAGTGCAAAAGTTCTTAGAATAGCTCCCTCATTCATTTTACATTCTATTATTTTAAACTTATCTTATAAAGGTTTATGTCTGAAATCACAGTAGTCCTTTTTACTATTAATCAGTACTGACCATGATACTGACCATAAACCTTGTATTACCCTGAGACCCAATAACTTGCATGGATGTAACCACTCCAGCGCCCATTATGTGCTACATAAAGTTGGGTATATTTTCTATTCTCTTAAGGCTTCACTTTACACCAGGGATTGAGTTGCCCTTTAAAGGATCTGTAACCCCAAAAAAAATGTTTGCTTGATGCCTTCTAATTCACTCTGCGCAAAGAGATTTTTTTTTTTAGAGGCGGCCACGCTTGTCTTTAGGGCAATGGCACATGTAAAGCTTCTCGGCCAGTGTATTTCAGATAGATCCCTCTCAATGCCACCTGCTATTTGGATAAGTAGAAACCACTTGTCATCACTCATGACGGCAGTTTGTGGCCCATAAATGCACATACGGTGGCAGGGAAACATGGCTGCTGATGGCCTTAGGGTGCACTTCAGAACGTTGTTAAGTTTTTGGTGCTCTTTATAAGTGTATATAAAGTATTTTCACTTTGATTTAGTCATTTGTTATGGTTATTTCCTTAAGGTTTATTATATGTAGCCATCGGGGAGAGGCAGTAACAGCTTTGACATCCAACAGTGTCACCTGCTATCATTAAAGGAGAAGGAATATCGTTTTACTATTGGGGTGCCAAAAGTTACGCACCCCCAAGTGACTACTTTTACTTACCTGACCCCCCGGGACGGTGTTTCTATCAGCAGAAAATCTGAAAACCAAAGAAGCAGGAAGAGGATCTCTCCGTGGGGTTCTTCTAGTGAGCTCCACCGAGAGATCCCCTTCCGGCTAATTTGGTTTTCAAATTTCCCAGGGCAGACACATGCGCAGTAGAACGAAATAGCCGGAAATTGTAAAATGCTATTCCTTCTCCTTTAATGGAACAAATAATTCTGCTATAGGATTATAGCCGTGATCCCAAACCAGTGGCTCATGAGCACCATGTTGCTCTCCAACGCCTTGGATGTTGCTCCCAGTGGCCTCAAAGCAGGAGCTTATTTTTGAATTCCAGGCTTGGAGGCAAGTTTTAGTTGCATAAAAACCAGCTGTACTGCCAAACAGAGTCTCCTGTAGGCTGCCAGTCCACATTGGGACTACCAGTAGCCAATCACGGCCCTTATTTGGTACCACCTGTGAACCGTTTTTATGCTTGTGTTGCTCCCCAACTCTTTTTACATCACGGGTAAAAAAAGGTTGTGGACCCCTGGATTATAGGATCCGTATCCAACTGTAGTGCAACGTCCAGGAGCTGTAGGACTGTGGGTTGGACCTACCTCCTGAATAACTTTTATATTGTAGTTTAGGAGATTTTGAAGTAGTTTTGTTATTCTCTAGTGACGAGCCAAGGCTACCTAATGGACACGTTGATATCAAACAACGTTTTTCTGTGTTTTCTTTTTGTGACTGTCGTCATTTGCTCCTTATAGATAGATCTTAATCATGGTAGGATGTTTCTGTAAATCTGAATGTAGATAAACTGGGTTATGGAACAAAAGGTGCAACGTTTTCTACAAGTCTTATTACCTACATCAGTCAATCACCAAGGAGCATTTAGTGTCAGGGCACACAGGCAGATTCGGGGAGATTCTTCGGGGCGACTAATCTCCACAAACTGCCTCACCCCCGGCTAGGATGTAAATCACCCATGGGATGGCACTTGGAGCGATTCATTTTCCTCACGAGGAAACTTCAGGCGACTTTGGAAAACTAATCGATCAGAGTGCCATCCCGCTGGCGATTTACATTTTAGCCGGGGGGGGAGGCAGTTCGGGGAGATTAGTCGCCCCGAAGAAGAGATTTGGAGACTAATCTCCCCAAATCTGCCGATGTGCCCTGAACCTTACTGGTTAAAAGCAAATATCCTACTGGTTGCTGGGTTGTTGCACTTGGGCAAACTTTGTGCCTTTTTATTACACAGGGGGGTACGTGGATGGCCTTAATCTGCCGTATTGGAGACCATTTCCACACGAAAAAGAACAAAAATGTGATGTCAAACAGAGCTTTTATAAGACAATTCTGCTACTCTGATGTGTCATCGTCTGGCCCTTAGGATTGTTTTTTTCATTGTAATCTATACATTCTACCATTGAGCATTTTAGCTCATGACTAAAGCCTATTTATCAAAAAAAAATGGCGGGCCTAATGTCCAAAATAATCCCTTTTCAGCCTTCTCTTAATCTGCCTGTAATTCAGTTTGGTCAGGCTTTTAGTAGGAGGTCGTATATATTTATTAGGATGGTCAAACATTGGCCAATAAAACTAACCTTTCAGACCCTGTTGGCCCATGTGTGGGTCTCAATCAATTGACTGTCCAACCAAGTATCTATTGGGGAAGTTTTGAAATTCAAAAAAGATCAAATTGGGCTGTGATTTGCTTGTTGGTGTGAGCAGATCTTACTGGGATTGGTTAGCTTTACCTGATTGACTATAATAGAAAGGGAAGGGCGTTGCTTTGGGTTACAAGACCCCTGTTACTATATAACCTCAGACTAGAGGCCGAATGGTGGAATATCAGACTCCCACATGCCACTAAGTAGGTAGTATTTATCACTCGCGTCTCCTTATCCGACTTCTTCCACCCCTGAGCAGGTAGCAGTATTTTTATGTAGGATGTTTTCCTATGGTTTATAAGACTCTGGATGAGATGAAGTTCTGTTGTGAGGATGTTGGAATGCCATCATGCCAAAACATTTTTGTTATTGCCTTTATGGCTCGTAAGGACAACACCGCCGACTTTTAGCAACCTCCTGTACCTTCATTAAACACAACTGCCATGGGGAAAATACTTTTTTTTGGGGGGGGGGGGTTCTTTTGTTCACTGGATGACGTGTAACAATGTAAATAACACGTTTAAAGGTGATAAAACACTTTTATTTAAACACGTCCGTCTCGCTTGTTTTTATTTGCATGATATTGATTCATCGGACACGGGTTTTGCAGTATAATATGAATTATTAAAGGGGAAATGGACCCAATAGGTTACCTCTAAAAACGCTGACTTCTACACCTACCACGAGGGATGGCACTTTAATATACAAATATATATGTAGTGTTATAGACCCTTTACAGGAGAAGGAAAGCTACCAAAGCAGTTTATTGGCAATCGATAGTGCAAGCTATAACACTATATTTATTCTGAAGAATGTTTTACCATACCTAAGTAAACCGCTCTAGTAGCTCTCTGTTTATTTAGGATAGCAGCTGCCATATTAGCTTGCTGTGACATCATTTCCTGCCTGAGTCTCATAGCGCTAGGCTCAGATTACAGCAGGAAAGGGAGGGAGAGAGGAGCAAACTGAGCATGCTCAAGCCCTAGCCCTGGAGGTTTAAGCTGAAAACAGGAAGTCTGATACAGAAGCCCATGAGTACACAATAGAAGGAAAGAAATGCTGTGTTTCTTTTGACAGGGGACTCAGAGCAACATTACTTTTAGGCCTTACTGGTATATTTATATAGACCTTTCTGATGAAGCTTACTTAGTTTTTTAGCACAGGGACGAGAAGGCTCCTTTGGAGGATTCTGCAAGGAGTAGGTACAAGGGAGTTTGAATACCTTTGTTTTGGTATGACAGTGTGTGGCTGTTGGTCTGGTTGCAGTGAGATTGATCATAGAATATTCCAGGAAGGAACTGATGAGAAAGACCGCCCCAAGGAGAGTGGGGAGAAGTAAATCTGACTGTATGGTTCCTATACCCATACAAGCTTTGTGGCCCTTTTGATTGGTTCTCCCACCAGGCATGTGATTTGTTAAACAAACCATATTATAGTCTCATTCCCAAACCAAGGGTATTCTTCTAAAGCTGCTCCTCCTCGTGCCCTTCCACTAGATGCTGGGACATTGTTTGTGGCAGTTGCTCCCATTCAGTCAAGAAATATCAATGAGGTTGGGGATTGGGCCTGGATCACACTGGGGGTTCCATTTGGTTGGGGGGGGGGGTAAGGGCTTTGTGCAGTCAGGTTCTTCCACCCTAATCTCAGCAAACCTATTCTGTATAGACTTGAATATGCACATGAGGGGGTTATTATAGTGCTGAAACTAAATTGTTGCCACAAAGTGGGAAGAGCAGAATAGTCAATAATGTCACTGTGCTCTAACCTTAAACTTTGCTTTCAGCTGAACCAGGACCTGGCCCAAAACCATAGAAATCAGCCCCTGGACATCATTCCTCCTCCACTAAATATTACCATCTCCATTTATTGTAGTAGTGTAGGCTGGTCGTGCTCTCCTGGCATCTGCCACATAGTCAGACCAAAACAGTCAGACTGCCAGATGAATGTAGATAGATAGACTGGATAGAGAGATAGATAGAGATCGATAGATAGATAGATATGATAGATAGATAATGATAGATAATGATAGATAGATAGATAATGATAGATAGATAATGATAGATAGATAATGACAGATAATGATAGATGGATAATGATAGATGGATAATGATAGATGGATAATGATAGATGGATAATGATAGATGGATAATGATAGATGGATAATGATAGATGGATAATGATAGATAGATATAATGATAGATAGATAGATATAATGATAGATAGATAATGATAGATAGATAGATAGATAATGATTGATAATGATAGATACATAGATAGATAATGATAGATAGATAGATAATGATAGATAGATAATGATAGATAGATAATGATAGATGGATAATGACAGATAATGATAGATGGATAATGATAGATGGATAATGATAGATGGATAGATAGATAGATATAATGATAGATAGATAATGATAGATAGATAGATAGATAGATAGATAATGATTGATAATGATAGATAGATAGATAGATAGATAGATAGATAGATAGATAGATAATGATAGATAGATAGATAGATAGATAATGATAGATAGATAGATATGATAGATAGATAATGATAGATGGATAATGATAGATGGATAATGACAGATAATGATAGATGGATAATGATAGATGGATAATGACAGATAATGATAGATGGATAATGATAGATGGATAATGATAGATGGATAATGATAGATATAATGATAGATATAATGATAGATAGATAGATAGATAGATAATGATTGATAATGATAGATAGATAGATAGATAGATAATGATAGATAGATAGATAATGATAGATAGATAATGATAGATAGATAGATAATGATAGATAGATAATGATAGATGGATAATGATGGATAGATAATGATAGATGGATAATGACAGATAATGATAGATGGATAATGATAGATGGATAATGATAGATGGATAGATAGATAGATAGATATAATGATATATAGATAATGATAGATAGATAATGATTGATAATGATAGATAGATAGATAGATAATGATAGATAGATAGATAATGATAGATAATGATAGATAGATAGATAATGATAGATAGATAGATGATAGATAATGATAGATAGATAGATAATGATAGATTGATAGATAGATAATGATAGATTGATAGATAGATAATGATAGATAGATAATGATAGATTGATAGATAGATAATGATAGATAGATGATAGATAGATGATAGATGATAGATAGATAGATAATGATAGATAGATAATGATAGATAGATAGATAATGATAGATAGATAGATAGATAATGATAGATAGATAGATAGATAATGATAGATAGATAGATAGATAGATAGATAGATAGATAATGATAGATAGATAATGATAGATAGATAGATAGATAATGATAGATAGATAGATAATGATAGATAGATAGATAGATAGATAGATAGATAGATAGATAGATAGATAGATAGATAATGATAGATAGATAATGATAGATAGATAATGATAGATAGATAGATAGATAATGATAGATAGATAGATAATGATAGATAGATAGATAGATAGATATAGATAGATAGATAATGATAGATAGATAGATAATGATAGATAGATAATGATAGATAGATTGATTGATAGATAAAGATAGATAGATTGATAGATGATAGATAGATAATGATAGATAGATAATGATAGATAGATTGATTGATAGATAATGATAGATAAAGATAGATAGATGATAGATAGATAATGATAGATAGATAGATAATGATAGATAATGATAGATGATAGATAATGATAGATAATGATAGATAGATAGATAGATAATGATAGATAGATAATGATAGATTGATAGATAGATAATGATAGATAGATAATGATAGATTGATAGATAGATAATGATAGATTGATAGATAGATAATGATAGATAGATAATGATAGATTGATAGATAGATAATGATAGATAGATAATGATAGATTGATAGATAGATAATGATAGATAGATAATGATATATAGATAGATAGATAGATGATAGATAATGATATATAGATAGATAGATAGATAGATAGATAGATAGATAGATAGATAGATAGATAGATAGATAATGATAGCTATACAGGATTGATAGATGATTGGTAGGTAGATAGATGGATAGACATTTGGACAATGTAATGCAGTGTTTGCTATGGCAATACGTACTTCTACTTTCCGTACACATATTTGTGTGTGTTTTTTATACATAACCTTTATCAGGAGTGAGGGTTAAAAAGCCCTAAGGTCCTTGTCCAGTGTCCCTCTCCTCTGTGTCCCAGGCACTGGCCAGTCTCCCTGACGCCCCGGCTACTAGCGGCGCCACTGCTGTTTGCTGTGTTTGAACTTTACCTCTGTCTCCTTTCTCTGTCACAACATGTTGAAATCGCTGGGAAATGACAAGAGCCGGGGAATACACAAGCCCTCCTCTCTGACGTGCAGTCCATTCATAACTGCTTGCTGTACTATGTGCTGATTTATTGATTCTCATGTACAAAACGCCACAAACCCATTGTTTCTATGGAAAATTTAAGTAGCGCTGGCTAAAGCCATCCAACCATTATATCTTGCTCTATACTGGAATCATCCAATCTCTCCCTCGCCTTGTTCCATTGTGGAGTGAAGGATTCTGGGACATGAAGTCTCTCTGCTTGCCATAGTGGGTGGTGCGTAGAAAGCCATGAAGTTTCCGATTTCTTTTTTCGCCACCAAATGCAGGCGAATACAGGTAGAAAATCGCTCAGGCGAACATGGCTGCCGTGAACTCAACAGGAGAGGAATTGCACGGAATGGCTTCCTTTCAATCTGGGCAGTGTCTTAAAAAGATGTTACTGGGCCCTACTGTAAATTAATTTGAGGGCCCCCAACATATACAGAGGTTGAACTGTTTTATCAATATATGTTGAAATTGTTCATTAATGTGGGCCTCATGGGGCTCCTGTACCTCCTGGGACCACTGCAGCCGCAGGGTCTGCTTCCTCTGTAGTTACGCCCTTAACCTGGGCAATCTGTGTAAAAAGCTTGTGTCAAAAAACAAATTTTTCCCTTTAAACCTGTAACAGTACAAACCTGTTCCCCATTAGGCTTAAAGGCACACACACCTTTTTCTATTGGAGGCAGCCATATTGGTTAATAGCTATTATGATCTTCCAATATGTAGAGAACATTCATTTGATAAATACCCTCAGATACACATCAAATATTGCTTAAATCAGGCTTTTTTTTCCCGTGAGCCGCATTCAAAGGTAAATAAAAGTTGGAGAGCAACATAAGTATGCAAAAAGTTCACGGGGGTGCCAATTATGGACTGTGATTGACTATTAGTAGTCACATGGACTGTTAGCCTATAAGAGACTGTTTTACAGTACATCTGGTTTTTATGCAACCAAAATTGTCCCTCAAGCCTGGAATTCAAAAATAAGCTCCTGCCTTGAGGCCACTGGGAGGAACATCCAAGGGGTTGGTGAGTAACATGTTGCTCATGATCCACTGGTTGGAGGCCACTGGCTTAGATAATAGATAGGAAACTAGTACAACAACTATCTAGTACTAAATCTGTACAGTTAAGGAATACGTTATCCAGAAACCCATTATCCGGAAAGCTCCAAATTACAGAAAGGCCGTTTGCAAAAGACTCCATTATAATCAAATAATCCACATTTTTAAAAACTATTTCCTTGTTCTCTGTAATAATAAAACAGTCGCTTGTACTTGATCCCAAACTAAGATATAATTAATCCTTATTGGAAGCAAAACCAGCCTATTGGGCTTATTTCATGTTTACATGATTTTCTAGTAGACTTAAGATACAAATTATGGAAAGATACGTTAAATGTAAAACCCCAGGTCCTGAGCATTCTGGATACTAGGTCCCATACCTATACTATAATCATCATCGAAGTATTAAAGAGATATGATATGCACTTTGACACATACCCACAAAGATCCTTTCTCTGGTTGAGGCCCTGGGTTTTTTTTTCTGCTCTGCCAAGAGGACTATCGCCTTCAAAACACAAATACCATAACTTTTTCTTGAAGTACTTCCTGGTATTCTCCCTCCATAACTTGCCTTAGGAAAGTAGCCATAGGCTCTAGCCACAATACCAACCCAGTCATCCAACATCTTTCTACCTGTTGTGGTTTTGTGCCATGATGCTTTGGTTTTTCAGATAATTGTGTAGACTACAATTCCAAATGACTGAGCATTCGCAATCATGGTTAGACAGGGGTTGTGAGATATCAGACGGTGGTGTTGAGTTATGGCGGCAAATCTATGGTGTTCTGGATAAACTAATTAGAATCTCTAGACATTGGATGTCTGAGGGTACCTCTGGTAGTATCAATCAGCAATAAACAGAGAGAGCAACTATTAGAACATCACCCACCATAAATGAGAGACTATCCACAGAAAGTGGGCGTGCTGGTACTTGTTATATATTATTTACAAAGATTAGAACTTCTGACTGGAGATAGTAAAAAGGTCTTTTCAGGCGATTATCTCAACAGCCTGCGAATAGGGCCTTCAAGGCCCGTTATGTGGACTTCAGGAAATTCATCTTCCGGGGCCTCCTATTCATCTGAAAAGACTGAGGAGTACATAGTTCTATAAACACTTGCCCAAATTGATCAGCTCTCTGGTTGTTTGGAGATTGAGTCAAGTGTCAGTATTAGGCAGATGCTAATGAGATATACAAAGTGTTGTCTTTTTAACATTTTACCACCTTTGTGGAATAAATTGCCATATATACATTATGTTTTGAAGTCTCGGTCAGCACTTTGTTTGTTGTCAAACAAGTCTCCAAGGACTGAAATATTTCTCCCTCCCCTTTGGAGTGAGGTCGGTTGATGTCCTCGTCTCAGTTGGCGCCTCTGGGTCTGCCAGTGGCTGACTGGAAGGTCTGGACTTCAGCCCAACACACAGGTCAGAGGGAGGAACCCGGCACCTCTCCAGGGAGCCTATTCCAGCAAGGGGCTTTGTTATTCAGACATTAATCAGCACTTTATGGACTGTCCTAGTATTCTGTACAATGTTTGTTTGTTGAAATAAAGTCATCAGGCTGCTGGGCCACCACAAAATTCCAGTATCCTATCAGAGAGCAGCACCCATGATGATATTGCTTGGGGGGGTGGGTGGTAAGATGGAGGTTATATGCGGTCAAACTCAATGTCATCCAACAACTCAGTGGTACCTAAAGGTCTCACTGGTACTGCAATATTAATGGGGGCTTTGTTACTCCTTCTGCCTTCTTCCTCCAAGATATACAAGCACAGGCCAATGACACATTTACCAGTTTGTACCCTTGAGTTTTCACACTGGTCATCGGAGATGGACAACTGGGACTGCTTAAGGGCACACAGAGAATTTTAGTCCTGAGAGGGGGTTATTTCATTTTATTTTATGTTTACAAACAACCCCAATCCATTTAATTGAATTGGACTACAACTAAACGTTGATGGGAGCCCTGCCTATCATACAACTATAGGCTGGATAAAGCTTGGAGATCAAGGTTGATTTGGAGGAACTGGTTCCTCCAGTTACTGAACTGGTTCCTACAATGACTGAACTGGTTCCTCCAGTGACTGAACTGGTTCCTACAATGACTGAACTGGTTCCTACAATGACTGAACTGGTTCCTCCAGGACTGAACTGGTTCCTACAATGAATGAACTGGTTCCTACAATGACTGAACTGGTTCCTCCAGTGACTGAACTGGTTCCTCCAATGACTGAACTGGTTCCTACAATGACTGAACTGCTTCCTACAATGACTGAACTGCTTCCTACAATTACTGAACTGGTTCCTCCAATGACTGAACTGGTTCCTACAATGACTGATGAACTGGTTCCTCCAATGACTGAACTGGTTCCTACAATGACTAAACTGGTTCCTACAATGATTGACAATGGAATATTGTCTGATGTGTGTCCGGTGAGCAGACAATCTCACTGGAGTGAATTACCAAACTAAGGTGATCCCTCTACATGGGCCTGAAGAAATGGAAGAAGAACTCCACCTCCACCAAGGCCACTTAAGGTGAGATTTGGAGAATGCCTATTTGCTCTCCTAGATACATATAGGTGCCCACCTTAAAGGTTAATAGCAATGATATTTGGGATGAACCCTAGTTATTCTTGGGACTATGAATGAACTGGAGATACTGCAAAGTTTTCATATATCTGTAACTTTGGGATGAGCTAATGGGGGGCCCTAACCAAACATGGGAAGTTAAATGGGTTGTTCACCTTTAAAGTAACTTTTTAGTACGATTTGTAATTGTTTTTTAATTTTATTTATTTGTGGGTTTTGAGTTATTTAGCTTTTTATTCAGCAGCTCTCCAGTTTGCAATTTCAGCAGTCTGGTCAATAGGGTCCAAATTCCCCTAGCAACCATGCATTGATGTGAATAAGAGACTGGAATATAAATAGGAGAGGCTTGAAAAGAAAGATAAGTAACAAAAAGTAGCAATAACAATACATTTGTAGCCTTATAGAACATTTATTTTGTTTGATGGGGTCAGTGACCCCATTTGAAAGCTAGAAAGAGCCAAAAGAAGAAGGCAAATTATCCAAACAGAAAAAATGAAGGCCAATTGAAAAGTTGTTTAGAATTTGCCATTCTATATCATACTAAAAGTTAACTTAATTGCAATTACAGAAATGTGATCCATTATCCAGAAACCCGTTATCCAGAAAGTTCTGAAATATGGAAAGGCCGTCTCCCATAGACTCCATTATAATCAAATAATTAATTTTAAAAAGTATTTCCTTTTTCTCTGTAATAATAAAACAGTAGATTGTACTTGATCCCAACTAAGATATAATTAATCCTTATTGGAAGCAAAACCAGCCTATTGGGTTTATTTAATGTTTACATGTTTTTCTAGTAACTTTAATGTATGAAGATCTAAATTGCGGAAAGACCCGTTATCCAAAAAACCCAAGGTCCCGAGCATTTTGGATAATAGGTCCCATACCTGTATTATAAAGGGATACTGCATTAATTCATCACTTTGGATGCTGTAATGTGAGAGTCCATAAGACTCCTGGCACTATGTAATCACTTCTACAAATTTCCCAAATCTGGATTTATGATTTTTCAGTAGATATCAGGAATTCACATTGCCTGTGTGATAAACAAACAGATAATAAGGAGGGAAGACAGCCTGGCGCATGGGATTATCAGCAATGTGACCTACTGAGTGACCCGGGAGCTGCCTATAAATACGTGTGTCTGAGGGCAGGTGAGATACAATCAGCTCTGGAGTCGCATTCGCCAGTTCAACAGAGAGTCATAGGCACTTCAGGATCATGAAATCAACCCCAATCTGCTGCCTGCTGCTCCTCCTCTCCCTGATCTGCTACAGGGGCCACAGCGCCTCCCTCTCTGGGGTAAGTCCTGGCCACAAAGACTTCGGGGCAACAAATACAGCCTGACTCACTCACATTCTCTCTCCCATTCTATAGAAATTTATAGACGTGTGTTTTCTTTAACAGAATGAAATCAGGGTGTCGGGAAACCAGATCTCTGAAACAGCAATGGAGGAATCCAATGTTCTGGTGAGTAAATCTCCTCTTACTCTCGTAGAATGTCTGCTGGGTCAGACTTTAATTTCAAGCAGAGGGGCATTGGCCCCCAGTATCATAGGGTTGCCACCTCACTCGTTTAAAGGAGAACTAAAGCTTAACTAAAGAAGTAGCTAGAAATATTATATATTATGTTTTGTGCTTCTGTACCAGCCCAAGGCAACCACAGCCCTTTAGCAGTAAAGATCTGTGTCTCCAAAGATGCCCCAGTAGCTCCCCATCTTCTTTTCTGCTGATTCACTGCACATGCTCTGTGCTGCTGTCACTTACTGAGCTTAGGGACCCACTCACAATATACAGTACACATAGAATAGAAATGTCACAATATAAGGCTGATTAGTAATTACTACACATAATTACTACATGGCAGCACAGAAACCAGTGCAATTAGCATCAGAATTTAATAATCAGCAAACCTGTAGCATCAGCTTATATTACAGGGGAAGCTCATTTTCTGCTGGATAATTAGTGACGAGCCCTAAGCTTAGCTTCTCAACAGCCAATCAGAGCCCACTGAGCATGTGAGTGTCACAGACACTTTCCAAGATGGTGACCCCCTGTGACAAGTTTGAAGTCCTGGATCATTGCTGCTATTGACAAGCTGAAACTTTAGCCTCGTGCAATAAGTTCACTATATAAAATATGCCATTTTTAGCAACATTCCTTTTGAGGGTTTAGTTCTCCTTTAAAACCAAACACATATGGAATCCACAGCCTCCATGGATAATTAGCAATTCATTTGCATGGCTGCACATAAATCAGTTCAGTCTGTAGCATACATCTAAATGAATTGCTAAGTAGCCATGGAGGCTGTGGATTTAAAGGGTTTTAGAGGGGTGAGGTGGCAACCCTATAGTATCATCAGGGTGCTGAGGTTAACTAGATAAACATACCAAAATCCTGACATCCACAGCCAACTCCTTACTGTTATCTAAAACTACCAGGCCCGGACTGGCCATTTACTGGTTCGGGCAAATGCCCGACGGGCCATTTGCTTTGAAATGTAAATGGGCCGCTTGACGAAAAATGCTAATTAAGCCCGCCTTTAATATGTAAATGAACTGTCCCCACAACAGAGGTTAACACCTTCGGCAATCAACAAACCGAATAATAGAACAAACAGCCTGCTTTGAACAGAGTGGCATCAGAGGTGGAGAGACTGGAGATATGCTAATCACTGTTCTAATAACAGAAAATGCCTCACCATCTAGTGGAAGTGTAGGGGAAGTGCATATACGGGATGAAAGGTCACAGAAGAAGGCCAGTAAGCTTTTCCAGTTGTGTTAATATAGAACCGAACGAATGTGTCTGTGTGCACCCAAAGATAGGCATTGGCATAAGATCTGCCCGACTTCTCAGGTAATTGCAGGCAGTTGGGCTCCAGCCAGGCACGCAGTATGGCAGCATTTACTGTGGGAAGTGTGTTTGGGTTCTGTGAAGACATGTTTATTGGTTACTATTCCTGGGGGAAAACGTAGTGCTTTTTTATTACTTATGGGGGAATGGGAGTAGCCACAGGAACAATCTAAGAGACAATTAGATGATAATATATAAACATAACATTTTGGACTGTGACACATGGTGATTAAGCTCTCTTAGGCCACGAATCCAATCCACAGAATAGCTGTGATAGAAACTGGGGTGAGATATTTGTTGCAAGGGTCAGTTTAAGCATTTAGGGTGTACAATAATGCTGGTGATTATATGATAATGGACCCTGCTTGGTACAAGAAATAGAGCTCTTAAAATATTTATTAATAAACACTAGTTCTAGTTCACCCTATTCCTTGGGGTTGAAAATATATATATCATGCTTTGCATTGGCGAGAATACATGGGCTGCTTTGATACTTTTGCCAGGGCTGCTTTTTCCTCCCAGTCCGGCCCTGAAAACTACATTTTATAGGGATGGAAATCTTCTGCTTCTGGTCTTGTTATGCTGCAACTCTCAGAATCTTACTATCTTCACCTTTAAATTAACTTTTAGTATGTTATACAATGGCCAACTCTAAGCAACTTTTCAATTGTTCTTCATTATTTATTTTCTATAGTTTTCTTCCGACTCTTTCCAGCTTCCAAACAGAGGGTCACTGACCCCATCTTAAAACAAATGCTCTGTAAGGCTACACATTTATTGTTATTGTTACTTTTTATTACTCATCTTTCTATTCAGGCCTCTCCTATTCATATTCCAGTCTCTTATTCCAATCAAGGCATGGTTGCTTGGGTAAGTTGGACCCTAGCAACAGATGACTGAAATTGCAATCAGGAGAGCTGCTGAATAAAAAGCTAAATAACTGAAAAAACACAAATAATAAAAAATGAAAACCAATTGCAAATTGCCTCAGAATATCTCCCGCTACATCATATTAGAAGTTAATTTAAAGGGGAGCAACCCATTTAAAGGGGTCTATCATCACAATCATACAGTAGTATTATGGGGTGGGGGAGTTGGGCTTGGGCCACAGGGTCTGCTGTATAATAATTAGGGATGCACCAAATCCAGGATTCAGCCAAGATTCGGGCCTTTTTCAGCAGGATTTGGATTCACCCGGCTGAACCGAATCCGAATACTAATTTGCATATTCAAATTAGGGGCGTGGAGGAAAATCGCATGACTTTTTGTCACAAAACATGCAAGTAAAAAATGTTTCCCCTTCCCACCCCTAATTTGCATATGCAAATTAGGATTTGGTTCAGTATTCGGACGAATCAATCATTATGGTTCCTTAAAGGGCATGTAAAGTCTAAAATAGAATAAGGCTAGAAATGCTATATTTTGTATACTAAATATAAACATGAACTTACTGCACCACAAGCCTAATCAAACAAATAATTTATGCTTTCAAAGTTGGCTACAGGGGGTCACCATCTTGTAACTTTGTTATACATCTTTGCAAGACTAAGACTTTGCACATGCTCAGTGTGGGCTGGGCTGCTTAGGGATCGTCATAAACAAAGCTGCTTGAGTTCTGCATGGCTGGGAAGTAAGGCGGGGGCTCCCCCTGCTGTTCATAAGTATGATTGTTTCCCTGCAGAGCAGTTAGGGACCATCTGAAAATTCCTATCCACAGCAGTAATTGAAGGGAGAATTTCACTGCATACAGTCAGATTTCTTATAAAAACAATACACATTTTTTAATTAAAGTATATTGGAGATAGGTTTATTTTTCATTAAAGAAAGTAAAAATTGGATTTTATTTTTTTGCCTTTACATGCCCTTTAATGAGCTGTTATAACTCAATCAGAAATAGAGATCCCAACTTGGATCCTTGGCCTAATACTGCACATTCCTATCCCAGAGCTTCTCTCTGATAACTGCCATCTTTATCTTGCAGGAGCCTCTAATTAGGAGCAAGAGACATTCCCACCTCTCCATCTGCATCCACTGCTGCAACTGCTGCAAATTCAAGGGCTGCGGCAAATGCTGTCTCACCTAAAGACTCCGCCTTCTAATCCAGAGGGGCGGGGCCTAATCAACAAAACGAATCCAGAGGGGAGGGACCTAATCAAGGAGCACAATGTCTGGCTGGAGAAAAGGTCCAAACTCATGATCAGAGGAGGCCAAGCTTTGGATCTTCCATTGGGGTTGGACATCGTCTCCCAGAACAAGATATAGTCTTGCCCATTACTGTTTCCCACCATCTGAATATATTTATTTATTATATTTCACACTCTCTCTGTCATACCAGTGGCCTCGGCCGCTCCTTTATATTTATAACTTGGTTTGTGTTACATGTCAAATGTTTTTATTTAGGGATGCACCAAATCCACGATTCGGCCTTTTTCAGCAGGATCCCTTGTGCCTGGCCAAACCAAATCCTAATTTGCATATGCAAATTAGGGGCAGGGTGGGAAATCACATGACTTTTCATCACAAAATAAGAAGTAAAATGCGTTTTTCTACTTTTTCCTTTCCCAGCCCCTAATTTGCATATGCAAATTAGGATTCGGTTTGGTATTAAGCCGAATCTTTCACAAAGGATTCAGGGATTCGGCCAAATCCAGAATAGTGAATTCGGTGCATCCCTATTTTTTATTTGCTTTTGCAGAGAGAACAGTTTTGGTTTTATAAATTGACTGTGTATTTTAGTTATTGAAGTGTTAGATTAGATATATTATGTGTGTGTGATTAAGAGGTAAAAATAAAAATATATATATTTGCTAATAGATGTGAAATCTCTATTATATCAGCTCTTGCCATAATGACGTTTATTTATTACTGAAGCCCTATGTCGCCTTCTCATATTCATGACTCATATATGAGATTTGAGATCATTCACCCAAGCAACACGCAATTGTACTTCCAACCCACCCCAAACCTCACCCATTTTTCAGTACACACGGACACCATGGGGGTTATTTATAAACACTAGCAACCAATCAGATGATTACTTTCAGCGTTCAACCTGCTGCTGGCTGAAGGAAAGCTGATCACTGATTGGTTGCTAGGGGTTACTGCCCAGGGGCAAATTTTCCCAATGTTTATAAATGAGCCTCATGACTGTGAGAGAGAGGAACACGTGGGAGGCACCTGGGTTATGAACACTGGGCATCAAGAGAATAATAAGAAATATAAAATTGGGGTCTCAAAATGAACAGTCTTTAGCTGTACTCAACTACACTGCTGCATTCAGCCAACCAACGAGAGAGGTGGGATAAACGAGAAAGCTGGAGAGCCATAGGCCATAGACAGACAGACAGATATCTCTACATACTGGAGTTATTTGGCCACACGCAGGTTACTAAAGAACTTTTCCATGTCTTTAGCTCTCAGATCCAATGGATTAGATTCTCCTATACATGAACATCTCCCCCTGCAGCCCATACAATGCACCTAAAATGCACACTTGTGTATTATAAGGGATAATGTACCCCCTACTGTAAATGATAAGGATATTAGAAGTCACTGAGGGGTTCTGTGACCATATAAAGGCACAAGGCTGCAGGCTGAGTTATACAGGGAACTCTGAGTATCACTCGTGTATTATAAGGGATAATGTACCCCCTACTGTAAATGATAAGGATATTAGAAGTCACTGAGGGGTTGTTCTGTGACCATATAAAGGCACAAGGCTGCAGGCTGAGTTATACAGGGAACTCTGAGTATCACTCGTGTATTATAAGGGATAATGTACCCCCTACTGTAAATGATAAGGATATTAGAAGTCACTGAGGGGTTGTTCTGTGACCATATAAAGGCACAAGGCTGCAGGCTGAGTTATACAGGGAACTCTAAGTATCACTCATGTATTATAAGGGATAATGTACCCCCTACTGTAAATGATAAGGATATTAGAAGTCACTGAGGGGTTCTGTGACCATATAAAGACACAAGGCTGCAGGCTGAGTTATACAGGGAACTCTGAGTATCACTCGTGTATTATAAGGGATAATGTACCCCCTACTGTAAATGATAAGGATATTAGAAGTCACTGAGGGGTTGTTCTGTGACCATATAAAGGCACAAGGCTGCAGGCTGAGTTATACAGGGAACTCTGAGTATCACTCGTGTATTATAAGGGATAATGTACCCCCTACTGTAAATGATAAGGATATTAGAAGTCACTGAGGGGTTGTTCTGTGACCATATAAAGGCACAAGGCTGCAGGCTGAGTTATACAGGGAACTCTGAGTATCACTCATGTATTATAAGGGATAATGTACCCCCTACTGTAAATGATAAGGATATTAGAAGTCACTGAGGGGTTGTTCTGTGACCATATAAAGGCACAAGGCTGCAGGCTGAGTTATACAGGGAACTCTGAGTATCACTTATGTATAATAAGGGATAATGTACCCCCTACTGTAAATGATAAGGATATTAGAAGTCACTGAAGGGTTGTTCTGTGACCATATAAAGGCACAAGGCTGCAGGCTGAGTTATACAGGGAACTCTGAGTATCACTCATGTATTATAAGGGATAATGTACCCCCTACTGTAAATTATAAGGATATTAGAAGTCACTGAAGGGTTGTTCTGTGACCATATAAAGGCACAAGGCTGCAGGCTGAGTTATAAAGAGAACTGTATAACAAGGAACTTAATAAAGACATTTTTACCTTATTTATTATTAGCTACATCAGCAAAATCGAGTGAAAACCTGAATCGTATGATTTTTTTGGACTTGACTCCTGAATCGAAAAGTTTTCAGATGATCGGGCTAAACCCAGCGCAGACCACAATATCTTTAAATTGGAATAGGGACATGTCCCATTGACTTAATACAGGACCTCAACAGGTTTGAGATGCCGAATTTTCGGATACAGGCTTTTTGCAGCAACGGAGTATAATACATCTCAAAAAATTATAGTTTTTCTTTTCCTTGAAGAATTCGAGTTTTTGCCCCAAAAAGCCCGACCAGAAATAACCCCATGAGTAACAAGTACTTAAAGGGCTGACATGTCTGACAAATATGTTATTAGCTGTGGCCAGTAGGTGGTGCTGTTATAAACTTAAATACATCACACAAACTATATTCATTAAACTATATTAATTAAACTATAAATTGTTCCAATGTTACACTACACAGGTAACCCCGGTATAAGGAAGAATTATTATCATGCTTTATTTATGTAGCGCTGACACATGACTGTCCTCATCTGTTGGTGGGTGCCAGAGTTGCCTGCCAAAAAAAGTGCACTGGGATAAATGAGACCAATTTTATGAAAACATGATAAATTGAAAAATCACAATTTTTTTCCAGCACTGCCTGATTTGAATCCTGACAACCATTCTCACCCGATGCCAAAGATGAATAACTATAGGAGTTATTGTGCAGCATCTGTATGGATTATATCTAAACACTCACATTTCATCCCCACTATAATTTAAAAATGTTTTGTGCGGAGTAACTGTCTCTTTTTCTGCTGTTCCCTTCTAGCCAACACCTTGCACTTGCCTTATTGTCCTTTTCTTGGCCGGCTGGAAGCATCTTACCTTGTTGTCTCCATCTTGGAGGGCAATTAGGATAAGAGGACAGACAATGTTGTATCTTCTCTATCTAATGTACTTTTATCACCTGGCCCTACTGGCTTCATCTTGCTCTACTGTTATCATTTTATATTCCCCCACTAGGTCCATCTTGTCCTGCTATCTCTATCTTCCCCTTATTTCTCCATCTTGCCCAACTTGTTCAATCTTGCCCTAGTCATCATGTTGTCCTAGTGGCCCCACCTCTTAATTTATTGTCCCTATCAGTTGGGATCATATTGTCTTAATTTCTCTATCTTGCCCTACTGTGATCTTATCCTAGTGACTTCATCTCTTGCCTTACTGTCCATATGTTGCTCCACTAGGACCATCTTGGACTAAACTGCTGTCTCCATCTTTCACTACTTTCCCCATCTTGTCCTAGTGACCTCATCTCTTGTCTTCAGGGCCCCCATCAGAAATCACGGGGTCCTGTACAATAAAAGTTTCTGGACTCCGCCCACCCCCACCGCAGGCCCCCGCCCCAGACCCCTGCGCACTCCCATCACAGGATCTGCCCCAGACCTGTGGTTTCCTTTTCTGGAAAAAAATACCAGCCTTCCAATATTTTTGTGGTTTTTCCCCTATAAATAACATTGGCATCAAGCAACATTTTTACCCTACCTACCCTACTCACACCACAGTAAAAAAGCCACATAGACAAGAGCACTAACACAATTGTGGCCGGTAGTGATGTACGGGTTGAAAAAACTCAACTTACACCCCACCAGACCCAAACCCCCCGCACCAACATTCTGCTCTCTATTTATAGCCCGGCCGACCAATGACATCACAAAAGGGGCGGGGTTATGAAGTGTAAAAGAGGAAGCAGGAAGCCCACAGTGTAAGGTCCATGACCCGCAAAGGGTTTGCTGAGGCTGAGGCCTCCACATCACTAGTGGCCAGGTTCCCCCCTACAAGTTAAAAAGAACCATTGGTCAATGGCCCAAATAAAAGTTAAAAAAACAACATTGGAGGCCAGGGCCCCTCCTTACAAGTTAAAAAAAACTAGGGATGCACCGAATCCAGGATTTGGTTCGGTATTTGGCCAGGATTCTGCCATTTTTAGCAGGATTCAGATTCGGCCGAATCCTTGTGCCTGGCCGAACCGAATCCGAATCCTTAAAATCATATGAGTTTTCTTCACAAAAAAAGAAGTAAAAAAAAATAAATTTCTTTGTGCATGGCTCTCTTTTTCCCACCCCCTCATTGATTTCCATATGCAAATTAGGGTTCGGATTTTGTTCGGTATTTGGCCAAATCTTTCACAAAGGATTCAGGGGTTTGGCAGAATCCAAAAAAGTGGATTCTGTGCAACACTAAAAAAAATGGTGCTAAGGGCTTTCCTAGAAGTTAAAAAAAAAATCACTGGTGGTCAGCCCCTCCCCCCACACAAGTTAAGAAAAAAAGTATTGGTGGCCAGGGACTACACGTTAAAAGAAAAACCCCTACAAGTTACTTACTGTCACTACCTGCCCATCTGGCCCTTATGTCTCTATTTTTCCCTACTCTCTCCATATTACTTGATTGTCCCCCTACTGTATGTATGGTAAAGCCCACATATTTCTACCCCATTAAAAGAGAGTTTTGATCACTTTAAATATGTAAATCATTTTGTACCACACTAGTCTTTCTTTGTACAAAGGACAAGCTCTATTCTGGCACAAAAACAACCTTTGGCTTTTGGGAAATCTTGGGGCTGATATTAAAAGTCAATGGGTCAGATACACACAATACCTTCTCTATAAATGGGAATTTGCCCAAAAACCACAAATACAGGGATCCATGTTTGTGTGTATTTGTACTTAATACATGTATTTTATTTGTATCGCTTGTCATTTTATATTCCATGATTCAAACTTTGTATTTTTTGTTCTATGTCTCATTTAATTTCTTATCAGATTCTCTGTGTGACTTCCCTCCCTTTTATCTTTGCCAGGAAGAGCAATTCGCAAACAAATATTTTGGGGAAATTTCTCTATACTTTTTGTCCCATATGCACAAAGAGCAGGAATTCCCCCGGTCCCTCCCCAGTTTGGTCAGTTTAATGTCCTCATCTCGGCTGGCGCCCCTGGGTCTGACAGTGACCGACACCTGGGAGCCGAGAATTTCTGGACTTCAGCCCAACACACAGGTCGGAGGCAGGGACTCGGCTCCTTATCAGGGAGATTATTACAGGAAAGGTCTTTGTTGTTGTGATGTTAATCAGCCCTGACTGTGTCACTATACACTGTCTCCCCAACACACCAACAATATCCTCAGTTAAAGACATTGAACACATATATTTGGTAGAGATGTAATTTTATTGGGGATCAAAGTCTCCAGATCAGAACTTTCTGCTTTATTACATTGAATTAAAAAATCTGAATCACAGTTGTGTTGAAAATATTAGGCTCCCAGGCTTATTGTATCAACGGTTCTTTTGCACAAGATGAATGAAAGATCAACCTGAAAACATTAGACCAGCCTGTCCAAAAAAACCTTCTTTCCTCCTGTCTCCATTCAGTCCTTGCCCCCTATTTTCCCTCATCATTAAAACATTCTGGGGCTCATTTACTAACATAGGAACGAAATGACCCCAGTGCCCATACCAAGGAGTGTGGGCAGTGGGTGCAGCACCTCAGTATAGAAACCTCCATTTATAGTGATGAGCAAATTTATTCGCCAGCCATGGATTTGTGGCAAAATTCCGCATAAAAATTTGCAGAGAAAAAAACGCTCATAAGAAAAAAGTCCATTGATAATGTATTTGGACAAAAAAGTCGACATACGGAAAATGCTCATTGAATGAAATGTATTTTTTACAAAAAAGTTGCCATAAGGAAAAACTCCCATTGACTTTAATGCATTTGAACAAAAAGTCGCCATAAGAAAAACGTTCATTGACTTAAATGCATTTGGACAAAAAAGTTACCATAAGAAAAACGCTCATTAACTTTAATGCATTTGGAGCAAGGAAAATTGTTGCGTGTAAAAAAAAAAAATTTGACACCCATTGACTTCAATGCATATTTCAAATTTTTTCGCCATTTCACTCATTTTTTTACAGTTTTGCGATCCGCTCATCACTAACCACCTAATGTGCTGTACTTTCTAGTGTTGCACAGGTAGTCCTAAACCCCACAAGACCCATAGGTTTACCCCAGTTCAGGTCAACTGGTTGCCCCCTGCAATGGGTCATTGACTGCCACTTGCCCATTCCAGTCCTTCGCTGTCCTGTCCCAACTCCCAACAGATACTCAGCACCACTGTTATTTATATACTGGTGACATCAGAGATGGATGTTCATTGTTGGACTGTATTGGAGACCCACTGGAGGGCTGTCACCCTATCATGATGGACCTTCACCTCAAGGGTCCATCAACCCAGTCGTGGAGGTCCCCCTACCTGGTCACAAACCCCAATGCCGGCATCATGGATTTCTGTCAGTGCCGCACTATTCCAGTCTGAGACTGTAGGAGTGCTGGACATGCTTATATAAATCACCATGTTGTGGCCAGGTCAAGCAATTGGATGCTTTAGGACAGTTTAGGGTTGGCATGGGTTAAAAAATATTTCATCTGCACATCACTAGTGTCTTGGGAAGGAGGTGGACTTGACCACCTGTTCCCCTTACCTGCAAACACAAAAGTGACTATGGACTGAAGAGCATCAGTACACAGTAAACTGTAAAATGCTTATGGGGCCCTATGCCTGTTGGGCCCTCCAGCAGTTTCAGGGTCTCTTTAGTGATGCCCCCTATTTAAACACCAGCAAATTCCAGATGGTTTGTATGTAAAAGTTACATCTACAGCTCATGAACCACAGCAATGTCCTATGTGGTGCCCATTACTGACTGGCACCCCCTGATACACTGCCAGAGAAATATCTCTCTATAGGAAACTGGACATATTTTAGTATACTGTAACTATGTATGGTGTTACATCTATATATTTCCTAACTCTGGATTTTTCCGTGTGGATAACTGGAACTCGGATTGCCTGTAAGAAAGGAATAAACAAAGCAGATAAGGAGGAGGGGAGATAAGGAGGGAGGACACCCTGGCGCTTTGGTTTATCAGCAGTGTGACCTATTGAGTGACCCCTGAGCCAGGCACTGTCCATAAATACGTCTGTCTGAGGGCAGAGGAGACAGAATTAGCCATTCACCTGGACAACCAAGAACATGAAGTCTCTCCTACTCTGCTGCCTGATGCTCCTTCTCTCCATGATCTGCAGCAGGGGCCACAGTGCATCCCTTGGTGGGGTAAGTACTACTCACAAACCCGTCTGGGATACACTTACTCCTAGTTGGGTGATTGTTGACATTGGATGTTGTATCTACCTAAGCTGCTAAATGGTTTTAACCATGGGATAGAGTTTATAGTAAGGCCAGATGGTGTTGGGAGATGATCAATGGTGGGATGTTGGCTATAGTAAGATAATTGACTTTGACCATATTACCAGTTCATCTGGGTACATATGGCACCCTGGGGCCAGAATTTTTGACAGACATTTTTACAGAGAACAGCCAGTCTGTCCAAAGTAAAAAACGGTTCTCCTGTTGCCTCTTCTTGGCCAGGAGATGGGGTATCAAAAGATTAAGAAGCAGAAACAGCCACAGTTCTGCACTTCCCAGCTCCACTTAACTTCAATTAACTATAAGGAATGTCAGCCAAAGTTTAACTCAACAATGTACCTCCTGCTTTTGTTGAACTACAAGTCCCAGCAGCCTCTTATACTGGGCTTCAACATCAGCTGAAGATCTGTATATTAACATTGTCATATTTTATTCCCTTTAACAGAACGAAATAAAGGCTCCCGAACACTTGATCTCTGAGTCTCAGCGGGGGGAATCTGATGCCTTGGTGAGTAAATCCCCTTTATCCCCATTCAGTGTAATATCCCATATGTCTACGGCGCAATGGAAGCCAAAATTACACAATTATCTCCATATGGAACGTAATCAGCATTATCATTGGTGAATTCTCTTCCATCTGTAATTAAGGTTTTGGTTAGAAACCTAGGGGGCGCAGCGGGACAGGTTGAGTGTGGGAGTCCAAGTCTGATAGTAGGAGGAATAGTAGCGTTAGAAGATAACATTACCCACAGTCAGTACTTAATGGCAGGGCAAGGTTTGGACCCAGAAGTTGACTTAGAACATGCAGTCAGGGGCGTAACTATAGAGGAAGCAGACCCTGCGGCTGCAGGGGGGCCCAGGAGGTATAGGGGCCCCATGAGGCTCTAGTTCATATACAATTTCAATAAATATTGAAAAAACAGGACAACCTCTGGATATGTTGGGGGCCCTAAAATTAATTTGCTGTGGGGCCCAGTAACATATAGTTATGCCACTGCATGCAGTGTTTTATTAATATCTTCCCCTTCCCAGTTTCCCCGGCCAGAATCCCTCTCTGACATCCGCTGTCTTCTTTTTGCAGGGATTTCTGCTGAGGACCAAGAGGGAACCCAGCATCCACATCTGCTTGTACTGCTGCAATTGCTGCAAAAAACAGAAGGGCTGCGGCATGTGTTGTCGGACCTGAAAATTCTTCGTTTTGATTTAGGAACATCCTCAAAGGACACCAAGCAAGACCCAACATCAAGGCTGAGCAGCCACAGACAATCCCTTGCTCTAGGCCTTGTGATCCTGATGGTCTTCGAGGATCAGAATCAATGGTTCTTTGGAGTCATTATACCACTCCCCTAAAATCCAGGTTCTGACTGAGACTTGCCTGTTACTATAAGGAGTAAAACAGTCCTTAGCAGTCCTTACGAGTGATTCCTTTTGCCCCTCAATCACTACATGTATTTATTTATTATAATGCTGCTTCTCTCCTCATTTATTTATATTCTTTTTTATATCATTGTATAAGATCTATATCTACTGACTCTTCTGTATAAGAACTATTTCATTGTAGTTGACTCTTTAATACCTTCATGTTTGATTTAGTATGTGCCAAGCAGTAACAATAAAATTTCTTATCTAAGAGATCAAAATCTGCCTTCTGTATACATACATATATACACAGGTTTTGGGGGGGACAGTGTTAGCATTCCCTTTAAGGAACTAAGTTTCTAGACATTCCATGTTGCTCTTCTTTCAGCCATGATAACTTTCTCTCCTACTTTCCCTTTCTCATTCCTGCTCTCCTGCCCTTGTTCTTTAACTTAACTCTAAATGTTATTCTACCACTTCTTTCCCTTTAGCCATGTTCATTTCTTTCCATTCTACTGACCCTGAACATTGTACTTCCTTTTTCCCATTGCTTTTCCTCATTACTTTCCCTAACTTCTCATCTGACACTTCTTTCCCAATAGTGGCCACTCTCTCATCTCTACCTACTTCTCCAGCCATGTCCCTAGTTGTTCCTCTTTACTGATTTCCTCCTCTCTATCCTTGTATGTGCCAGTTTCTCCCTTCTGCTTCAGTATCTAATAGTGAATAATAGGGTTTGGAGATATCCCACAGCTTCCCAACATCTCTTTTAAAAATGGGTAAGTTGGCAAACCACGCCAGGAAAGATGTCTCCAAATATAATTCAGCCCCGACATTTTCCTAAGGGAGCTGGTCACCATTTTCTACTTGCACCTGTAGGGGGCCCAAAGGCTTCATCTTCTCTACTTCTCAGGAAGTCATAGTTCTGTTATCTATGCCCTGTATGAGAGATCTTTCCCTAACTGACCGAGGGATCTTATGACCCTTTCCCATCCCTAGATCAGGGGTGCCCAAAAGGAAGATCGGGATCTACCAGTAGACCTTTAGCTGGTGATCAGTAGATCTCAAGACACTGTTAACAAACAGCTTGTCTAAATCATCCTCCTGTTTCATGGTTTTCATTTAGATATTTATTATGTTTGGGTTACATAAGGAATAGTTGTCAGTTAAATATAGATGGATGTGGATCATAATGGAACAACATCACTAAAAGTAGACCTCATCTTAGTAAAGTATGGGTACTCCTGTCCTAGATTATATAATGGGATGGAGAATATGACAATATCTCTTTGGTCTCTATCTAGTTCCAGGAGCACATGTGCTAGGGGCCTGGAGTGTAAGATCCCAGTATCAAACTTAGGCCCTTGGAGAGCACAGTCATTCCAGAATTTGGGGGACAATGTACCTGTGAACCAAGTTAGAGCAATGGATAGCAGTTTGTGCAATAGCACACTCATTGGAGTTGTAAGTTAGACAGGGGAGCTTAGCAAGAGCAGTATTAGGCTCCACCGAGGAGTTATATTGTGGATGTGGGGGGACAAGATATATTGGGCAGGAGTTATGGAGGAAAGTTAAAGTGAAGGGTTAGTAAGTATTATTATTATTAATAAAGAAATGTGAAGAGTGAGAGAGGAGGAAGATGGGGCAGAGGAAATGTTTAAAAAATAAAGAAAAATAAGAGAACAGGAGCGGAAGGAGATACAGAAAAGGGACTACAAAAGGGGAGTAAGAAGAAAGGAACATACAGGGATAAGAGGGGCTCTCACCATTAGAATTGAAAGAGAGATTTGACACAATCCTTACACTCCTATGACCTAAGGGACAAGGACAATCTTTCTGCCAGCTAGAAACAAATGGTTGGCACTTGAGGAAACAGCCCATTACAGTGGACGGGTGACGGCCCCTAGTGGGCCCCAAATAAATTAGTCTGACTTTGGACGAGCAATTAGTGAACAGAAATGGGGCAGAAGGGTATGAATATAAATACAATGCTAAGGGAGGAAGCAGGTCTCTGAGCTGATTTGGTGCTGACCAAACTTTAGATCTCCAAGGGGGGTCTGAACCAAAAACTGAAAAGGGGGTACAAAGCTTGCTCCGGGTTTAGTTACCCATAACAACCAATCAGCGCCTACAACTCTGCTGTCTTAAAGGAGAACTAAAGCTTAACTAAAGAAGTAGCTAGAAATGTTGTACATTATGGGTAAGCTCATTTTCTGCTGGATAATTAGTGACGAGCCCTAAGCTTAGCTTCTCAACAGCCAATCAGAGCCCACTGAGCATGTGAGTGTCACAGACACTTTCCAAGATGGTGACCCCCTGTGACAAGTTTGAAGTCCTGGATCATTGCTGCTATTGACAAGCTGAAACTTTAGCATCGTGCAATAAGTTTGGTGAATAAAACATGGTATTTTTAGCCATATCCAATCCTTTAAAGCAAGCAGGTAATTAGTTGCCGTGGGTTACTAGACCTGGAACAAGCTACAAGATTAGAAATGGGTTCACATGTAGTAACTACACTTGATCCGCTGTCATTGATAGAGAATCGAGCCTGTTCTTATGTGTGTGTAGCAGTGAATGTTTATGGAGACGGATTGCTGTCACTGATTGGCTAATGCTTCTTGTTACATGTGTCATAAAAAGGCACCTTGGTACCAGCCCACAGCCTGTAACTATGTACAACTCCTGATAAGGCCTCACACGTATCTGCTTGCATGAGCCGCCCCACAATGAAACTAAAGCAGCAAACCTTTCCTTTTAGGGTTAAAACCTCTGTTTGCAATTAAAGGGATATTATCATGTCCGAATCAGATTCTGGTTTTTTTTTTCAGAGACTGGTCTAGTTACCATAAAATAACATGTATGAAATCTGCCCTGAAAGTGTTTCCTTTGCTTTCTTTTTAATTCTGCCTCCCAACTAATAGAGCAGTTACACTTGTGGACATGGGGTATTTTTAAGGGGTTGTGCACCTTTAAACTAACTTTTAGTATTGTATAGACATTGATATTTTAAGACAACTTGCAATTGGTCTTAATCGTTTTTATATGGTATGGTTATTCAGTAGTGATGGGCGAATTTATTCGCCAGGCGCGAATTTGCGGCGAATTTGCGGGATTCGTCGCCAGCGAATAAATTCGCGAAACGCCCACGAAAATTCGCGGCAAAAATTCGCCGGCGTCACAAATTTTTTTAAACAAAAACGAGACGCCGGCGCCGTTTCGCTAATTTTTCTCCATTTCGCATTTTTCGGCGAAGCGAAAAGGCGCAAATTCGCCCATCACTATTATTCAGCTCTCTCTGGTTTGGTATTTCAGCAGGTACTTGGTTGTTAGGGTCTTATTCAGCCTAGCAACCAGGCAGTAATCCAGGCAGTAATTTGAACAAGAGGCTGGGATATGAACAGGAGAGGCCTGAATAGAAAGATGAGTAATAAAAAGTAACACTAGCAATACAATTGTAACTTCATGGAACAATCGGTTTTGACTGCCGGGGTAAGTGACCCCCATTTGAAAGAGTCAGAAGAGGAAGACATATAATTAAAAAACTATACAAAATAAATAATGAAAACCAAATGCAAATCTGTTAGGAATAGGCCAGTTTTTGACATACTAAAAAGAAACTTAAAGGTGAACCTCCCCTGCAGTAATGTGAACAAGGGTTTTTAGACAGGATCTCACTGGGACAGAATGCTCTGTTATACAGATAACTAGAATCTCAGCTGCCATAAAGCAGGACAGGACTGCTGCTTACAATGGGGATCAGATAGGATCTGTGCAGCCACTGGAACAGAATGTTCTGTTATACAGATAGCTAGAATCTCAGCTGCCATAAAGCAGGACAGGACTGCTGCTTACAATGGGGATCAGATAGGATCTGTGCAGCCATTGGGACACAATGCTCTGTTATACAGATAGCTAGAATCTCAGCTGCCATAAAGCAGGACAGAACTGCTGCTTACAATGGGGATCAGATAAAAAGCCAGAGTAGGGACAATGCAAATGTATATGCTGTGTTCTAATTCATTGATGGCAACCCTACAGCCTTCTCCCAGTTCCCAGCATCCTTCTCTGGTTCTCCACCCTGATCCCTATGGCACCAATTATGAAACCTACATGCTGCCCGGCCACTTTGTAATTGACGCAGATACAACAATTCTATAATGCCACTGGAACTGCTTACTAAGAAATCATGCAGCCTGGGACATCTGTCAGCATGTGGCCAAAATGAAAGGCCTGAGATGGCAACACTGGGGGTCATTTATCAACACTGGGCAAATTTGCCCATGGGCAGTAACCCATGGCAACCAATCAAAGTGCTGCATTCATTGTTTTACTTGCAGTTGGCTGCTAATCACTGATTGGTTGCTATAACTGCCCATGGGAAAATTTGCCCAGTGTTGATAAATGAGCCCCATTGTGCCCCAATAATGTGAGAAGTAGAGAAACAGCAGGTTAAACATTGCAGTACTAGTTAATTAATGTGCTGTTGTCACTCTCAGCGTCACGTACTACACAGCCCAATGGACTTCATATTAGGGTGTGGCCCCTGCTCCGTGCAGGTATAATCTGAACAGTACTTTGGACTCGTGCAAAATGCTCAAAATGGATTTAGATCAAATAGATTTGAATGCGAGAAGCTCAGAGCCGTGACCGTGCCGTCCAAGGTAGGTGCCCCATTACCGGCCCTTTCTCCTTGTCTTTTGCCTGGTTCTGGATATGGTTCCATGTCCTGCTGAGTGGAGTCATGCCTTGCAATCATAGCCCCCCAAATGTCACCCCATCTGAGAAACTGAGCTATTAGTTCACTTTGAAGGCTCACTCACCCCTGTGGTCTATGTTAAATGTGAAAAGAATCAAATATAATTGGGGCATGCAAAATTTTAACTTCTTTAAAGGAGAAGCAAACCCAAAAGTTAAAAAGAAACTCCCCCTACCCTACATAGACCCCCCTCCCTCTTCCACCCCCCCCAGCCTAAGTGTTACTCAGGGCAAATGCCACTTAGTCTTACCCCTCCATGCAGATTCTGTCCAGAGGAGTTCATGGGCGCCATCTTCTTCTCTTCGGAAATTTTCGGAATGAGACCGGAGGAACGGCGCATGCGCAGTTGGAGCAATTTTCCATTTCACAACAACTGTGCATGCGCCAAAACTCACGAAAATTGCCGATTACCGATTCGGCTGAAAATGGCGCCCATGAACTCCAATACCTGAATCTGCACCGAGGGGTAAGTAAAAAGTTAGGGGCATTTGCCTGGGTAACACTTAGGCTGGGGGGGGAGGAGGGAGGGGGTTCTATAAAGGGTAGGAGGGGTGGGTTTTTTATTAACTTTTGGGTTTGCTTCTCCTTTAAAGAAGTTAAAATTTCACATGCCCCAATTATACAGATAGACCACAGTGGTGAGTGAGCCTTCAAAGTGAACTAATAGCTCAGTTTCTCAGATGGGGTGACATTTGGGGGGGAGGAGGGAGGGGGTCTATGTAGGGTAGGGTTTTTAAACTTTTGGGTTTGCTTCTCCTTTAACCTCATTAACTGCTCTGCCATCAACTCGATATTTTGCTTTTCTAATTTACATTAACTATTTATTTTGTTTTTATTCCAAGATATTAAGGGATACATGTACTGTATAATATAAATGAACAGCGCCACCTGCTGGTCATTTTCCAACCATTCTGACCACCAAGTTAGTCAAGGAAGTTGTCAGGAGAAAGAAAGAGGCTGCTCTGATGCTCTTCTGTTTAGGAAAGAATTGAGAAAAGTTTCTATTTTCTTTTTCTAAGCAGAAGAACATCAGAGCAGCCTCTTTCTCCTGAATTTCCTTGACTACTTGGCAGTCAGAAATGACCAGCAGGTGGCGCTGTTGTAACTACATTCATTCATATTTACAGTACGTGTATCCTTTAATATCTTGGAATATAAACCAAAGCAGAAGAACATCAGAGCAGCCTCTTTCTCCTGAATTTCCTTGACTACTTGGCAGTCAGAATGGTCAGAAAATGACCAGCAGGTGCCGCTGTTGTAACTACATTCATTCATATTAACAGTACGTGTATCCTTTAATATCTTGGAATATAAACCAAATAAATAATGAATGTACATTGCAAAATGACTTAAAATAGCACCCTCATCAAGTTTACATTCACTTGTTTTAAAGGTTTATTTATCCTTTAAAACAAACTTCTTCCCCATTATATTATGCTGCATTAAATATGAACTGTACACTTGCTGCATTCAGCAACGCTCTGATGATGAAAATGATGAAACATGGAAAACATGGAAAACAACTGATTCATTCATGATAAAGGAGAAGATAATGGTGGCAGAATACGCTCTTCATCATAAAAGCAGTAAACATTGGCAGATATGGTCTACTCAGGTGATTTTCCTGCAATTAAATAGGATCGGACTTCAGTATCTGACATAAATGGAGCTGGTTATGTAACAGAGCTATTCAACTTCTTCATACAGTATCAGATACAGAGAATCCCATGTAGTTATAGAGCTGTGTAATGAATAGGTGCAATTCTCTTACTCAAGAATATCTTCTCTTTCTGAAATTGTCCCATTGACTATGACACAGTAAATTTCTGGAGAACATCAAAATACACACCTTGATAAATCAAGGTTCGTTTTCGAAAATGAATATTGAAAGCAGAATCTTGTCCATCAGACGTGGCCGCCAATATCAGCCCCAGGAATGGCCAGCCTAAGACTAGTCAACATTTTTTTTGGTTATTTGCCATCACTATGATGTCATCAGTGTGACCGACTCCTTACTGATAGGAAAACCTAAGCACATTTGAATGTATATTACTATGCAGTTGACATGGTCCTCCATAACACAGAGTTTTCATGCTAATGGCTAATTATGTTCTTTTCTGTAGATGTCTTTGAAAGAAAAATGTCTTGGTGAAGTCCTGTTGATCCGACCAGATTTAACCAACTGGTTGTCAAGAAATCCAGTCGTGATTCTCAGGCACATGTATGAAGAGGGGCATTTCTCCCAGGAGAAATACTTCAAGCTTCTGGAATGCAGACCAGAAATAAACCAGGTCATGTCCATGTTAGAGATGGTGACCAAGGATGACGAGGTGTGCCGGAAGTTCATCCATGTTCTCCAGCAGGTCAAGGATTATTACTGCCCAGAACTACAAAACTGGATGAGGAACACCTTCCCGGTCTACTTCAAGCAAACCCCTGGGTCAATCGGTATTGAAAAGGGAATGGGAAAAGTATTGAGGTTCATTAACGGTTTGTAGAAGGTGGTAGGATCATCTAAGCAGGTCTCACCAGGCTTATCCTGGAAGTGCCAGAAAGGGAAACTGGTCATGAACTGTAAATGTATAGTGGGTTTATAACAGAGGTGACCACCTTTAGTGCCAGCAACTGTTAGCAATGGAAGATGGTGTCTGTGAAATTTTGTATGGATGGTCTCCAACCTGAAGGCTGCATATAGATAGCCATGCAGTATATGAATAACAACACAGGATATACTTTTGCATATTAGGAGTTTAAATAACAGTACTTGCTTACATTTACTATATTGCTCCAAGCTGAGAAGACTCAGTGAGTGTTTAATTTATAAACACTGGGCATATTTGCACCTGGGCAGTAGCTCATGGCAACCAATTAGATGATTGCTTTCAATGTTCAACCTGCAGCTAGCTGAAAAAAGCTAATCACTGATTGGTTGCTATTGGTTACTGCCCAGGTGCAAATTTGCCCAGTGTTTATAAATGAGCCCCACTGTCTATAATGCATGGAGGCTGAAATGGTGATGTCAAAAACCCTTTTAGACTTAAGGGGGTAATTTGCTAAGTGGCCAACAGGATGCAAAGGGTAAAGACTGTATGTACTCCACCATGTTGTATGCACTTTGAACACTACCCTGAACTACGATGAACTTCTGCAGGTCTCTACCCATTCAGAAGTTTGGGAGCCCTTTGCTTATTGCCTGCCCTATGGCACTGAACTATCATAATGATCAGATTTGATTAAGGTGCTAGTGAGATCAACACATCACCATGGTCCTTGCTGGAGACTATTTTATAACTTGCTGAATAAAGTCATTGTCAGAACAATCTGAAGGAGATGAACCTGGTTCCTCCCCATGATGACCCTATGATATCTGGCCAATTTTCTGGATATATATCAGTTGGGCAGGCCATTGGAAGGGTCCCAGGCACATGTTGATTAACTGCAGGCTCCATTTGGAGTTTAGAAAGGATTTTGTATGTTGACCTAATCCATATAACTAAATAAAGCCTATGAACGAATTGCTTTGATGATGGGACCTTTACTTAATGTCCCATTTCAGAAAAAGAAAAACCTGAGAAAAAAAGTACATGGAGCAGAATTAAGAGAAGCCTGAGTAGCAAACACACGTTCAAGTTGGAGCAACTGGGTAAGTCAAGAACAAATTACCAGTACATCTGAAGGTGATGAACCTGGTTCCGCTCCATGATGACCCTATGATGTCAGGCTCCCCTTATTGTTATGTCACTGACCTTACAAGCCCCAGAACCTGTCCAAAAGGAAACCCCCCTGGTGGCCACCTCTCATTCATTCCTTGCACAGGAATCATATGGCCTCTGTGTTAGTATTGCTGCTTATACTATGAATCAACATATACCACTCATGGGCAGGAGACCATTGTACTGCATGTAAGAACCTGAGCAAGAGACCCATGTTGTTTATTCTCCTCTCTACAGACACACAAAGGAATCCATTGATCATATTTTGCCAGCTGAAAGGTAAGTGAGAACTTGCAAACATAGGGAGAAAAAGGACATTCCTTCCATGGGCAGATTGTAGATCCATGTGATCTTAGTTGGTCTTTATTATGTGGTGTGTGTTTTTTTTTATTTCATTGGCTCTTTTCTGGCATAACATTGGTTGCTTATAACTGTTAAGGTCTCACTCCAATTAATTTCCTAAAGTGAAACCATACATAATTTTACTCTCCTAGGGACACATAAGGAATCTCATGCTCTGCTTGACAATATTCCCATAAATATCCTACTGAAGAGAGAGATACTGTATGTCTGTATTTCCCTCTGGCAAAATTGTTGAAGCTCTTTCTCAGTGATTCTCAGACTGTGGGGCCGGACAATTAGGGAGGCTGGGAGCAGTTGCAGAGGGAGTCAGTTCTAGGTTAGTTAGGTTGTTATATGAGAAGACTGGCCCTTTGCTCCTAGATACACCTGAAAGCCTAGTAAGAAGATCCATTAGGGTGAGATTTGTGGTGCATATATATTTATTGTCCTAGATATTTATGAAACCATGACTGAATGGTTAATATGCCAATTTTCCTGTATCTGTATTCATTTTATGAGCTATGAAGAGCCCCAACCAAAGCTTGGCTATTCAAAGTCTTGGCTAAAAGTTGGACCTTCAAGTGGGACTTGAACTGAAGAAGTTTAACAACCACTGCTCTATTTTATAAATATGCACCGTCATGTTCATATTCAAGGAACTTCACAGCAGAGGGACAGGCCAAGCACAGGAAAAGCAATTGGAGTACTTGAAGGAGATACAGGCCCATGTTAGGTAGGGTATTTCAAGCCCCTGGTAGATAGGGTATTTTAGGATGTCGTAGCCATAGGGCTTCTTACATCTGCCCACTATGCTCTTCATGCTTTTGTCATTTTAAGGTTTTCTGATTGCATTTATGGAATGTTTTCTAGCTCCTTGGCCCACTATTCTGTTTGGGTTTGCTACTCTTCTAACCTATACCACATCTAGCTCTGCTCAATGGAAACCCTATAACTGAGCAATATATCACTAATCATATTTTAAGATCTAAAAGTAATGGCAGCTTCCTTATTCCTTTTCCAGAGAGTCTGCGCTATCACAAGCATTCCATTACATTCCAAAAGAAGAAGATCCAAGGGAACCTGGATGCTTCCCGCAGCTGCTGTGAGCTGATTGAGATCAAGTACACCGAGCTTTTAATCACCAATGAAGACCCTGTGGAACTTCCTGACCAACACGAGTACTTTATCCTTGCCAATCGCCGTGCTCGCATCTATGCCCATAACAAGCACCAAAAGATCACTTTAGGGGACCTTCTAACTCCGATGGCTTCTGAATCAAAAACACCACGTAGAGTTCTTGTCACTGGGATTGCTGGAATTGGAAAGAGTCTGGCAATGCAGAGGCTGATCCATGACTGGGCTATAGGGATGGTATACAGAGATATCGCCTGCGCTGTACATTTTGCACTGCGGGAGTTAAACTTAGCAAGAGGCCCGGTGAGCTTCATTGATCTTGTCAAGCGCAACCATGTCCACTTAGATGATGTGGTGGAAAAACTATGTCTAGATCCCCGAAACCTCATGATTATTCTCGATGGTCTGGATGAATTTCAGTACTCCATAAATGAAGGGAAGGCTGTGAAGAGCATCAGTGATGCTGTACCCATCAAAGACCTTGTTTTTAGCCTTATCAAGGGATATCTGTTACCAGGGGCTTCTGTCATGGTTACCAGCAGGCCACGGCCATCCGTTCCACTTGATGCTTTTGACCGTCGAGTGGTTATTCTAGGATTTGAGCAGGAGCAGGTGAGAGAGTACTGCTTCAGGTTCTTCAGAGACAAAGAACTATCAGAGGATGTCTTCCAGTATATAATACAAAATGAGAATTTATCAGGCATGTCCTTCATTCCACTCTATTGCTTCATCATATGCACCGCCCTCAGTTCCTTCTTTCAGTGTCGTGAGAATGGCTCTTGCACTGAAAAGCCACCCCAGACTATAACTGAGGTTTACCGTAGCTATCTCTGCACCATCATGCATCACCACATGAGACAGTCCTCAAGCAGAGACAATGAAACTGACTCGGAACCCATTGTACTCTGCAGCCCTCCTATCTACACAGCTATGAAGGATGTCCTTTATCAACTGGGGAAACTGGCATACTATTCACTGTTAGAGAACAAAATTCTCTTTTACCCAGAGGACATCCAAAAGTATGGGTTTCACCCTACAGAACTACCCGACAGCTTCTTGCAACGAATCTTTGTGCCGGAATCTGGGCAGCAGCGGGAGGTGTTTGCATTCTTCCATTTAACTCTTCAGGAGCACCTTGCTGCCCTCTACTGTGTCATGTCTCTCACTCCCATGGCAGAAGAGCTGACGCAATGCCTTGATCTCTGGTGCTTTGGAGTCATACCTGAAGACCCAGTGCAATGTGAGCTTCTATCCACCACTCTGGAAATACAGACAGACAACCAATGGGAAAGGCTGCAGATGTTCTCCAGGTTCTTTATGGGTCTTCTCTGTTATAGAATAGAAGGGAAGCTGAAAGGGCTGGTAGAGTGCCTGAGCTGTGACATCCTGGATCCTCTGACAATCTGGTTTAAAGGGAAAATTAGATATGAAGTAAATCAGAAGCTCCTCAATCTGTTGCACTGCCTGAGGGAGCTCCAGCAGGAAACGGTGGTACGAAATGTGGCCTCTGAGATCGATGAAGTCAATTTTTTCAAGGTTACACTGAACCCCGCTGACTGCGCGACTCTATGCTACGTTCTGCAGCACTGCAACACCAGCCTCAAGATCTTAAACATCGGCTATGCCAATATTGGGATCCAAGGGTTGCGGATTCTACAGCTTCTATTACATCGCTGCCAAACCCTCTAGTGAGTATTGGCTGTAACACTGCTCCTCTGTGTATGGACACTAGAAAGTAATGCCTTATGAGACAAAGCAATTCAAGTATAGTAACCTAGAGCACTTGGCTTCTAGTAGCACAACAACTACTAGCTAGCAATCCATAGCTACCATCTAATAAAACAGATGCACAGTTTGCTCCAGGTTTAGAGATCCAGAGCAACTGATCAGACATAATAGAAGCACAGTCAACTCCACAGAAAATGTATCAACAAATCAATTTTAATACATAGGCTAAAGAGAAAGATCCAGGAATGATAACTCTCCCTTTGCATTTTTTCCAGCCTTCGTTACAACTCTCTGACAAAGGAGGCCGCCATGATTGTGTCCAAGGTGCTGAAGTCTGACTGTGAAGTGAGAAGTCTCCTGTAAGTTGTAAAGTCACTCTGTGTGGCCTTCTGAAGGCTCTACAGGTCTGAAGGACAATTTGTCAACAGTAGGGCAAAATGGAGACTTTATATTAGGGATGCACCAAATCCAGGATTCGGTTCGGGATTCGGCCTTTTTCAGGAGGATTCGGATTCGGCTGAATCCTTCTGCCTGAATCCAAATCCTAATTTGCATTTGCAAATTGGGGCATGGAGGGAAATCGCGTGACTTTTTTAGAAAACAAGGAAGTAAAAACTGTTTTCCCCTTCCCACCCCTAATTTGAATATGCAAATTAGGGTTCGGATTAGGTTTGGTATTCGGCCAAATCTTTAGCAAAGGATTCGGAAATAGTGGATTCGGTGCATCCCTACCTTATATTAATTTTGTGTATCAGGGGTTCTGGGAGTTATAAATCAGACATTATTGCTCATGGGTTCCCTGTACATGTTTTTTCTCCATGGCTTCAACACAAATGCACAACCCTAATAACTGCTGCCCCCCACTAAAATTAAATGAGGGATGGAATAATTAGGCGAGTAAGCCTGCTGTCTTCAACCAGTAGAAGGTGGTGTGTAGCCGGCACTTTTGTTCAACAGTCCAGTTCTCTCAATGCTAATTCAAGGGCTGATAACAAAATACAATAAGCTCTGCTCCCTTTATTGTTACACCACTATATTTTCATCATATTAAAGTCCATTGCCTCACCATGACCTTCTCCCCTTACTACAGGCTCTTACCACAGTCTTTTAACCTTATTCTGCTGTTTTGTTTCTAGAATGTGCGGCAATAGCATTGGCTCAGAAGGTGTGCGGTACCTGTGGGATGCGCTCAGTAGTAACGACACCCTAGAGGAGCTTTATGTAGACATCACCGGCATCACAGACAATGGCCTGGACAACTTTGTTTCTTGCCTGACACACAATTCCACTCTGCGGCTTCTAACGTGAGTTCTGCTCTTACTCTGTCCACCAAAAACCAATGTGGGGGCCATGGCCTTAGATCAGTAATTTTGTTTTAATTAATGATAAGTACAAATATTCAGGCAGGGTCAAGAATATCCTATCAACAGTAGTACTGTGAAGAAGGCGCTCCTCCTATTGTACATAGATGTTGCAACAGCAGAACAAATAATGGAGCATCTTTGAGAACTGATGATGGAGCTCCAACACTAAAATAATGACTTGAATTTCACCCCTAAATGACAGTTTAGAGAGACATAAAAACAAAAGAAACATTAATTAAAAAAGACCATTTACAAAGTTGCAGAAACCTGTGGGAAAAGGGTCTCATTCCTCGGGGGTGTACTTACAGCTCTTAACTTCTTCTGCCCACAGGATCGCTGGCAACAACCTGACAGAGAGTGGCAAACACCTTCTCGTGGAGCTGCAAGAGTTTAGGCAAGACCTGAAGATCCTCCGGAGCTTTGCAGGGGACATGGGGCTGCTCCAGGCGTATTTGGACTGGGTGGAGGATCTGAAGAAGGACCCGCAGCAGCTGGAGTCAGCCAAAAATGCCAATGCCCTGCGCAATGTTCTGTGGGAGCTTGAGAAAGAGGAACCTGAGGTGGAAGAGAACAATATTAAAGCGAGGATACTTCTCCTGAAGAAGGAAATAACTGAACTCCTAGAGTCTTCTTCTGGGGTGGTATGCTAAGAGAAGTCCATCCATTCCAAAAAAAGCATACAAAAACATACAAACTCTGATACTTTAAGGGAGTTCTAGTGGCTCTGAATCTGGGGTCTAAACCCATTACCAATCTATAGGGGAGCTTTGGGTTGATGTGCACCTAGCCCTAATGTTCTAATGCCCCCTGATCAACTGATCTAGGCCTCCACTGGTGATGTCCTTTAACCCAACTAAGACTTCTACTGGAGATATCATCAAGCCTCAAAGCAAGAAATCTAGTCTGCTCCCCTTCTTTATAAAATCTAAAGGGCAGTCACAAGGGACATCAGACACACCTTACCTGCGGGGTTGTGCCGAGTCCTCCCATTACTTCTGGGAATTACTCTCAACACATAGGTTCCTACTAACTGCAGGTGCTAGAGGGGAGTCAGTATACAGAACCTCCATAACACAATTCCAGCAGGCTCCATGATGGACGAAATCCCAAGTAAATCCTCGGAAACAGCTTTTGGCAAACATTTCTTAATCAACATCATTGTAGTTCTTAATTTCCCAAAATTCGGTTTTTGAAACACTTTGAAAATGAATTGACACTTCTAATTGGGGAGATAAAATGAATTTCCTGCCCACTCAATTATTACAACTCTGCTCCCCCATTAAGTCTTTGATAAAACCCTTGTGCATATTCCTCAAGCCTCACAAACTCATGAAGAGTGATGATGTCATTGCAGTGATTACATCATTACACATCTGTGCTTCTGGCAGCTCTAGAGTGATCCACTGGCAGCTCAAAGTGGAGCCAAAGGAGAGTAGAGGCTTTTAAAGAAGAAGGAAAGCTACAGAGGCAGTTTATTGTCAATAGATTAGCCACAATAGTGCAAGCTATAACACTATATTTATTCTGCAGAATAAACAGCTCTAGAAGCTCTCTCTGTTTGTTTAGGAAAGCAGCTGCCATATTAGCTTAGTGTGACATCGCTTCCTGCCTGAGTTTCTCTCTCCTCACTCATAGTTTTGGGCTCAGATTATAGCTGGGAGGGGAGAGGGAGAGGGAGAGAGGAGCAAACTGAGCATGCTCAAGCCCTAACCCTGGAGGTTTAAGCTGAAAACAGGAAGTCTGATACAGAAGCCCATGAGTACACAATAGAAGGAAAGAAATGCTGTTTCTTTTGACAGAGGACTCAGAGCAGCATTACTTTGGGGGTTTACTGGTGTATTTATATAGACCTTTCTGATAAAACTTACTTAGTTTTAGCCTTCCCTTCTCCTTTAATGAAGCGGAAAGCCTGGCTAAATTGATGGGGATGTGATCACCAGTGATGGGCGACTTTATTCGCCAGAATTTGCGCAATTCGCCACCGGCGAATAAATTCGCTAACTGGCCGCAAAAATTCGCAGGCGTAAAAGAAAAATGGACGCCAGCGCTGTTTCGCGAATTTCACGCGCAAACTCGCCCATCACTAGTGATCACATATAAGACGACACAGAAAATATACCTGTAACACTAAGGAGCTTAATTTGAAAGCACCTTTTTGTCCCGCAATATGGAAATCCAGCGTACAGAGAGAGACAACTAAATTAATAAATCCTTCCAACCTAATACATCTATGATCTAAAGAACTTTGTTCATGTTTGTATATTAAAAATATGTCTTGTTTTTATAAGAAATAGGGTAATTGATGACAATATGTTCTTAGTAACAATCAGAAAGTAGAATGTAACCCTTTTCCAAGCTACAGGCAGGAAAAATACATTAAAGAACTTACATTTTGTAGGTGAAATATGTTGAGTTGGACAAAGCCAAGTGCCTGGTTTGTATTATTGTGTGTACTGTACATTATACCTCTATCAGTCATTTCATATCTCCCAACATTTAAATGGAAATAGAAAGAGGGATAAAAAGATTCTGGACGCGTAGCGAGGCGAACATTTTTGACCATGCCCATTTTTCTGGCCACACCCCCGAATTATAATGTTTATTTTACAAGATTTGGCAGGTTATGAAAGTCTGAACACATTTCTGTGGTTTTTATGTGTTATTACAGTTTTGCTAATGTAGGTGAATTGGCCTTTAAGCTGTGAGCCTAAGTTCTCCCAAGAGACCTGCTTATCTTAAATTGTTACAATTGCTTCTTTGCTTATCTTGAATTGTAGCACATGTATCTAAGTGTATCTGACACTTATTCTGGGCTCTCTGCTAAAAGCTTATTAAGTTAGAAACTTCGGATCTTTTTCTGGCTGTTCAGTGCAGGAGATCAAAGAGAAAGTCGCGACATTTCAATAACAATCCGGGACTGCGGGTTGAGCTGTCAAAATCGGGACTGTCCATCGAAAAATGTGTGAGGTATGGTCCTTATTTTGGCTCTGCCCCTTCACAGATTATATTGGGTCCAACAAAGCCTTAGATAAAACATATTTATGAGCTGCTACAACCCTAACAGAAAAACTACATGTATTTCCATGTCCAGCACTTTCTCTGTAGTAAATCATTGAGAGCAGCATTCTACAATACAGAGAAGAGGCTACAATGGCCAAAATCCCTTGTCTACTAGTTTTGCAGTCCATGGAATATCCAGCAGCCAAGTCAAGCAATAAGGTAGCTCCAATGCATGTACAGGTATAGGATCTGTTATCTGGAAACCCTTTATTCAGAAAGCTCTGAATTATGGGAAGGCTTTCTCCCATAGACTCCATTTTATCAAAATAATCCACATTTTTAAAAATTATTTCCTTTTTCTGTGTAATAATAAAACAGCAGCTTGTACTTGGTCCAAACTAAGATATAATTAATCCTTATTGGGCAAAACAATTGTATTTTGTTTATTTTATGTTTACATGATTTTCTAATAGACTTAAAGGGCTTGTTCAGCTTTAAATTAACATTTAGTATGATGTAGAGATTAATATTCTGAGACAATTTGCAATTGGATTTGATTTTTTATTACTCGTGGTTTTTCAGTTATTTAGCTTTTATTCAGCAGCTCTCCAGTTTGCAATTTCATCAATCTGGTTGCTAGGGTCCAATTTACCCTAGCAACCATACCATGATTTGAAAAAGAGACTGGAATATGAATAGGAGAGGCCTGAATAGAAAGATGAGAAATAAAATGTAGAAATAACAATACATTTGTAGCCTTACAGAACATTTGTTTTTAGATGGGGTCTAAGGCAAATAATTCAAAAACAATAAGTAAAAGTTGAAAAGTTCTATAACATACTAAAAGTTAAAGGGATACTGTCATGGGAATTTTTTTTTCAAAACACATCAGTTAATAGTGCTGCTCCAGCAGAATTCTGCACTGAAATCTGTTTCTCAAAAGAGCAAGCAGATTTTTTTATATTTAATTTTGAAATCTGACATGAGGCTAGACAAATTGTCAGTTTCCCAGCTGCCCCCAGTCATGTGACTTGTGCTCTGATAAACTTCATTCACTCTTTACTGCTGTACTACAAGTTGGAGTGATATCACCCCTCCTTTCCCCCCAGCAGCCTAATAACAGAACAATGGGAAGGTAACCAGATAACAGCGCCTATAACACACAATAACAGCTGCCTGGTAGATCTAAGAACAACACTCAATAGTAAAATCCAGGTCCCACTGAGACACATTCAGTTACATTGAGTAGGAGAAACAACAGCCTGCCAGAAAGCAGTTCCATCCTAAAGTGCTGGCTCTTTCTGAAAGCACATGACCAGGCAAAATAACCTGAGATGCACCTACACACCAATATTACAACTAAATACACTTGTTGGTTCAGGAATTACATTTTATATTGTAGAGTGAATTATTTGCAGTGTAAACAGTGTCATTTAGAAATAAAAAAAAACATTATAAAAATCCCTTTCACTTAAAGGTGAACCACCCTTTAAAAAGATCGAAATTACAGAAAGATCCCTTATCCGGAAAACCCCCAGGCTCCGAGCATTCTTGAGAATACGTCTCATACTGGTAGTAAACATGCTGGGAAAGAACGTTCCTTACAAATAATAAGCCATACAGAATAAAACTGTAATTACCATTCATATTCCCTCCTTTACTTTTTTGTAAAACCTTCATTTGCAAGTCGTTTTTTTTTTTATCCCGGTGTCCAGGAAACAGTTACAGCCCTTCACATGGATATCTAAGTTTCTAAGAAAACTCATTAAACAGATGTAGGGTCTAGTGATGGGCGAATAAATTCGCAAAGGTGTAAATTTGGGGTGAATTTCCACGTTTCGCCTTCGGCGAATAAATTCACGCGAAAATTCGCCTGTGTCAAAAATAAAAATTGGACGCACGTCAGAAAAGATGCTCGCGAAAAGCCATTGTGCGTCAACACTATTCAGATGCCCATTGACTTTAAAGGGATCCTGTCATCGGAAAACATGTTTTTTTCAAGTTAATCAGTTAATAGTGCTACTCCAGCAGAATTCTGCACTGAAATCCATTTCTCAAAAGAGCAAACAGATTTTTTTGTATTCAATTTTGAAATCTGACATGGGGCTAGACATATTGTCAATTTCCCAGCTGCCCCTGGTCATGTGACTTGTGCCTGCACTTTAGGAGAGAAATGCTTTCTGGCAGGCTGCTGTTTTTCCTTCTCAATGTAACTAAATGTGTCTCAGTGGGACCTGGATTTTACTATTGAGTGTTGTTCTTAGATCTACCAGGCAGCTGTTATCTTGTGTTAGGGAGCTGTTATCTGGTTACCTTCCCATTGTTCTTTTGTTTGGCTGCTGGGGGGAAAAGGGAGGGGGTGATATTACTCCAACTTGCAGTACAGCAGTAAAGAGTGATTGAAGTTTAACAGAGCACAAGTCACATGACTGGGGGCAGCTGGGAAATTGACAATATGTCTAGCCCCATGTCAGATTTCAAAACTGAATATAAAAAAAACTGTTTGCTCTTTTGAGAAATGGATTTCAGTGCAGAATTCTGCTGGAGCAGCACTATTAACTGATTCATTTTGAAAAAAATTTTTTTTCCCATGACAGTATCCCTTTAACACCGGTGTCAAATTGAGTTCTGCAAATTTTTCGACATTTCAAGAATTTCACAGGAAATTTGTCAAATTTACGGTGAAGCGAAACTGGAGAAATTCGCCCATCACCAGTAGGGTCATTATAACAACCACACCCACTACATCACTGAAAATGCAATTAATTAGATCAATACCAACACCCACCAGGCAGTGGAAGTAAATAAAAAGATATTAAAACAATAAAAATCTGCTGTCTGGTTTCTATGGGTCACTGACCCCCAAACAGCATTTTATAGTTTAGGCAGCAAATGTACAAAACAAATAGACAAAGCAACAATAACACATCAGTCCAACAGCCCCAGAATATCACAATATCACACTCGAGCCCTGGGCTGAGAAAGAATTTCCCAGGAAGTCTGCCCATTGGCTCTTCCCTACTAAACGCTCCGCGGCTGGGCGTGGCTTGTCTCTCGGTGCAGTAAGTGTAGGCGGGGTGTGGCTAATCTCAACCCTTCGCGCATTCTACAGGCTGGGCGTGGTCAGGCTCATCTTTCTGCGCATTTTACTCTCTGGGTGTGGCAGGTGACGTGAGGAGCTACTTAGTAGTTGGATCAGAGCGGATCTCATTGCGAATAGTGAAGGAGAGTCATGGAGAGTAACGCGGCTGGAAACCCGCGGAGCAGGTGAGGAGCCCGTTTTCTACAATTAAAACGCAAACAGTGCTCTACTGTATAGGGTGTAAACCTGAGAGATTGTCTGTTCTTATCCCCATTACTGTCTTGTTCTTCTGTTCTAGCCGTTCTGAGTTACTTGTGTCCCCTCTATATCACTCCTGCTTGTCCTACATTTCTCCTGCAGGACCTGTGTCCCCTCTATATCACTCCTGTGTCCTAAATTTCTCCTGCAGGACCCGTGTCCCCTCTATATCACTCCTTTTTGTCCCAAATTTCTCCTGCAGGACCTGTGTCCCCTCTATATCAACTCCTTTTTGTCCTAAATTTCTCCTGCAGGACCTGTGTCCCCTCAATATCACTCATATGTCCTAAATTTCTCCTGCAGGACCTGTGTCCCCTCTATATCAACTCCTTTTTGTCCTAAATTTCTCCTGCAGGACCTGTGTCCCCTCTATATCACTCATGTGTCCTAAATTTCTCCTGCAGGACCTGTGTCCCCTCTATATCACTCCTGTGTCCTAAATTTCTCCTGCAGGACCTGTGTCCCCTCTATATCACTCGTTTTTGTCCTAAATTTCTCCTGCAGGACCTGTGTCCCCTCTATATCACTCCTGTGTCCTAAATTTCTCCTGCAGGACCCGTGTCCCCTCTATATCACTCCTTTTTGTCCCAAATTTCTCCTGCAGGACCTGTGTCCCCTCTATATCAACTCCTTTTTGTCCTAAATTTCTCCTGCAGGACCTGTGTCCCCTCTATATCACTCATATGTCCTAAATTTCTCCTGCAGGACCTGTGTCCCCTCTATATCACTCCTTTTTGTCCTAAATTTCTCCTGCAGGACCTGTGTCCCCTCTATATCACTCCTGTGTCCTAAATTTCTCCTGCAGGACCTGTGTCCTAAATTTCTCCTGCAGGACCTGTGTCCCCTCTATATCACTCCTTTTTGTCCTAAATTTCTCCTGCAGGACCTGTGTCCCCGCTATATCACTCCTGTGTCCTAAATTTCTCCTGCAGGACCTGTGTCCTAAATTTCTCCTGCAGGACCTGTGTCCCCTCTATATCACTCGTTTTTGTCCTAAATTTCTCGTGCAGGACCTGTGTCCCCTCTATATCACTCCTGTGTCCTAAATTTCTCCTGCAGGACCTGTGTCCTAAATTTCTCCTGCAGGACCTGTGCCCCCTCTATATCACTCCTGCTTGTCCTACATTTCTCCTGCAGGACCTGTGTCCCCTCTATATCACTCCTGTGTCCTAAATTTCTGCTGCAGGACCTGTGTCCCCTCTATATCACTCTGGCTTGTCCTAAATTTCTCCTGCAGGACCTGTGTCCCCTCTATATCACTCCTTTTTGTCCTAAATTTCTCCTGCAGGACCTGTGTCCCCTCTATATCACTCTTGCTTGTCCTAAATTTCTCCTGCAGGACCTGTGTCCCCCCTATATCACTCCTTTTTGTCCTAAATTTCTCCTGCGGGACCTGTGTCCCCTCAATATCACTCATGTGTCCTAAATTTCTCCTGCAGGACCTGTGTCCCCTCTATATCAACTCCTTTTTGTCCTAAATTTCTCCTGCAGGACCTGTGTCCCCTCTATATCACTCCTGTGTCCTAAATTTCTCCTGCAGGACCTGTGTCCCCTCTATATCACTCTTGCTTGTCCTAAATTTCTCCTGCAGGACCTGTGTCCCCTCTATATTACACTCACATTTAATTCCCTGTGTCCCCAGTATATCACTCCTCCTTATCATCTATGGTCATCTAGGTTGGACATCCTTGACAATTTATATCTTCCACCTCCTCACTGTCAGTTGAGCCTGTCCTGGTGGTCTCCAGCCACACACCCTGTATATGTTGAGCAATAGACAGTTTGTATTGTTTGATTGGCTAATAGCAGAGGAGGATCTAAAATAAATATATTGTGAGCCATTATACCAACATTTCGGAAAAATGCATCACACTGTACTGTCATTGACTTCATAATGCAATGCAATTGGTCACTACGTCCCCTGCTGATTGACCAATCATTCTGCAGTGTGTCTGTATATATAAAAGGAACATGCCACACTGCCTGATTAACCCCATTATGGGAAAAGACCAAAGGTTTAAAATCTCTGCCTTGAGCAAAAGATAACTCTGATTGGCCCTGCCTGATTGTAACATAAACAGTGAGTGCGGTTCTTTAGTGTTGAACCCAGGGTACTATACTCTTAATTAGGGGACACCGTAGACACATTTTTACATTTATTGCAAATTTTCTATAGTTTGTAAGTTATTTTTTATTTATTTTATTTTATTATAGTCTTTTATTAGCCAAATTGTTGTTTTGTGGTTGACTTGCCCTTTAACTGTGGATGGTTTCTTTTTGCCAACAATTTAGTTTTCTTCCTTTCCAGACAAGCTGAAGGAGACAGAGCATCTACGTCTCATGATGCCCTCAGCAGAGATACTGCTAGTACGGACACTAATACAAATCCACCAGCAGAGGGCTCCAAACCTGCTGAAAAAAAGCCACATAATCTACCCACCAGGTCCTCCTCGTCTAGTTCTTCTCACCAGAAGCCTTCTCACTCACTTGTGCAATCCACCCATTCCACTGGGGCTGTGGATGTTCATCCATCTGTGTTTGGGCGAACTGGATCTTCCATTTCTGCAATGACTGTTCCAATCCGCTTGGATGCCTTGTCATATCTACTCAACAATGCAATAATTGGGGCCTACAGGATGCTTCCCCAGAATCCTTACTATGGTGGGTCATGTCTCCCATCTACTTGTCCTTATCAGACAGGATATAGTCCCTGTATGAACCAGAGTCGTTGCTTTACTTCTTGTTCAAATCTGTCTGGCAGCTGCCAGCCTGGATATATGCCATGTCTTAACCAAGAGGGTAACCAACCGTATCCTCCTTACCCTTCATGTTTCATGCAGGCCTCAAGTAGTGGAAAAGTTGGCCTAAACAATAGCTCGTTTGTCAACTGCTCTGCTCAAAGTGGAATTACATGGAATCCTAATGGCACTTCTTCAGGACAAAGCAACAATAGCCACCAGCAGCCTGAGGTTCATAACATTGGCAAGTCTAATGACAGGTTCTTCAATCTTGCAAATTACTCAGGACAAAGCAACATCAATGCAAACAGGTCTGAGGGCAACAGCTGGAACAAAAGGCCAAGTGATAGGTTTTCAGATTCTGCAAATGACACACCAGAGGGAGAAAGGCAAACGTTCCCACCACAAAAAAGTTTTGGAAGGTTTGGAGATAAACAGGAGGGAGATGGCTGGCCTGGAAGGCAACAGCGAGAATTCGGCAGGGGAGGTGGAAGGGGTAGAGATGACTTTGGAATGCGTTCCTGGCAGAATACCTCAAGAAACCAGGACAGAGAATCAAGGTTTGGAGACAGAAAGGACTTTACTCACAGAAGGGATCAAGACAGCCCAGAAAGATTCCAAGGCAGAGGACAAAATTTCAAAAGGGGTCGCTGGTCGAACAGTAGAGAGACAGGAGGAGAAACCCGAGCTTCTTGGCAACAAAGAACCGAGAACAGAGTTAATGACACCTCCCCATGGTCTGACATAGCAACCAAGGAAAAACAGTCTAGTTTATTTGGAGAAACAAAACAAACTGATAAAGATGAAGATTGGGAGACAGAGTATCCTGAGGAAAAGCCTCATTCCAAGTCGTCAGACCAGAACTCTGCAAATGTGGACACAGTTATGGAGCATTCGGTGACAGAAGAGTGGGAGATAAAACATGAATCCCCTGAAGCAACTGAGTCATCAGAAAATGTAACGTCAGTGTCGGCCAGTTTGACAAATGAAGAAGAACCCAGTTCCTCCAAGGAAATGGAGGAGGAGAATGGTGGGACAACCATCAAGATCATGAGAGGTTCCAGTAAGGTTGAAGAAGATGCTGATGCCAAATCCGAGCAGATAGAGGTTGAAATTGCTACTGGCCAAGATCATTTACCATCTGATTCTCTGTCTTCTACCAGTGTTCATCCGGAGGAAAAGAAACCGTTCGTCCTTGAGACTCCTGGATCAAACCCAGGGGCATCAGGAACTGATATTTACACGTTGCTTGTTTCTGTGCCGGATGAGGATAACAAAGAGATCGTGTTGGAGTTCATAGATGCCACAAATGGTTAACTGGAGGATCATGGGAAATATGCTTTTGGCAGTGATCTCATTGAGGTTGTTTCAAGTAAAATATGCAAAGTTTAACCCCTGCTTTCTTATTCCCGAATGCAATGATTCAGAGGGCAGGTCCCCCCCTAAACATTGCATTCACTCCATAAAAATGCAGGGATTTACCCAGTTTGCTGGTATATGTTTTCTGACGATTAAAGGATAAGTAAACCATTAAAATACGTCAATGTAAAACTGACGAGGGTGCTATTCTAAGAACTTTTATAATTTACATTCATTCATTATTTATTTTTTATTCCAAGATATTAAAGGATACATGTACTGTTAATATGAATGAGTTTTGTTACAACAGCGGCACCTGCTGGTCAGTTTCCGACCAGTCTGACCAGCAAGTAGTCAAGGAAGTTGTCAGGAGAAAGAAAGAGGCTGCTCTGATGTTCTTCTACTTAGGAAAGACGTGAGAAAGGTTTCTTATTATTTTCCAAAGCAGACGAACATCAGAGCAGCCTCTTTCTTTCTCCTGACAACTTCCTTGACTACTTGGTGGACAGACTGATCAGAAAATGACCAGCAGGTGGCGCTGTTGTAACAAAATTCATTCATATTAATACTACATGTATCCTTTAATATCTTGGAATAAAAAATAAATAAAAAATGAATGTAAATTACAAAAGTGCTTAGAAAAGCCCCCTCATCAATTTTACATTCACTTATTTTAAAGGTTTACTTATCCTTTAAAAGGGCTGGCTATAAAGCAGATAAAGGATACCGGTAACCACATATATAAGATGCTACTTTAAAAAGAAGCTTACATTTTAACATTCCTAGCATTTAGCCTGGAAATGATACAAGCCGCCATGTTTAATAATCAGCGGGGTTTGTGAGCATGAGCAAGATGGAAGCGGGGGGCGGGGCGTTAGCACTGACTTTACTGACCTTAACGATAAAGGGGCCACATACATAATATCCTTGTATTAAAATGCAGATAGATATCTGTTAATATCATTTCCAGTGAAAACTCTATTACATGGAACTAGTACACCAGCCTTATCACCCAGCTGCTTCTGTTTCTGGCATCCCACTGGCTCCGCCTACATCTGTGTAGTAAAAGTCACTTCCTGCTCATCATCTCACAGGGGGAGGAGTTACACACCAGGAACTAGGCACGCAGCGATTAAAAATGTTTAGAGCACCCAGATTTTGTTGAGCAACAAGTAATTCATTATTCATTATCAGTATTTATTTTATTTAAGAAGGCTTTAGCTTCCCTTTAAATGGCACTTTTCAGCCCCGTGGCGCATGCCTTTAAATTAAAATATCAGCAGTTCTGTTTATGTTGGAATATTTTGTAAACGTAGACCCGTGTTTAATCTTTGCAGTCCAATATATCAGTGATCTGCAGGGCTTATTCTCTGTAATAAGATATGTGCAAATTTGGTCCAATACATCAATGGTACCGGTTGAGAGACAGGTTTTCTTATGTTAAAAGTTAAAAAAAAAATCCCTAAACAATAGTTATGTAACATTCTATTTTTTATGGAGATTCTATTCTATTTTTGCATGTTTGGTAAAATTAATAAAAATGTTGATTTGTTTCACTGTTTTGTGTCTTCAGTAACCCACAGGCCCAACGAGAGCCACAAATAACCTGAAAATATATCCTTATATTAAATAATCACTTATAGTCAATATTGTATGATGTCACCCGTTACACAACATCATAAAGGCACAGGGCGGCAGAGTTATACAGGGGATAATGTACCCCCTACTGTAAATGATAAGGATATTAGAAGTCACTGAGGGGTTGTTCTGTGACCATATAAAGGCACAAGGCTGCAGGCTGAGTTATACAGGGAACTGTGAGTATCACTCATGTATTATAAGGGATAATGTACCCCCTACTGTAAATGATAAGGATATTAGAAGTCACTGAGGGGTTGTTCTGTGACCATATAAAGGCACAAGGCTGCAGGCTGAGTTATACAGGGAACTCTGAGTATCACTCGTGTATTATAAGGGAAAATGTACGCCCTACTGTAAATGATAAGGATATTAGAAGTCACTGAGGGGTTCTGTGACCATATAAAGACACAAGGCTGCAGGCTGAGTTATACAGGGAACTCTGAGTATCACTCATGTATTATAAGGGATAATGTACCCCCTACTGTAAATGATAAGGATATTAGAAGTCACTGAGGGGTTGTTCTGTGACCAAATAAAGGCACAAGGCTGCAGGCTGAGTTATACAGGGAACTGTGAGTATCACTCATGTATTATAAGGGAAAATGTACCCCCTACTGTAAATGATAAGGATATTAGAAGTCACTGAGGGGTTGTTCTGTACAGTACAACTATTTATTACATTATTTTCCAACAAGAGACAAATATTTGCACACAATGGGGGCTAATCTATAAAGCTGTAGCCAAATTGGCACAAAACCTGCAGGGAAAAGCTTTTCCTGAGTCTTTTAAAATTTACAGCACTGTTGCCTGGAAATACCTGAGGCTGATTTAAAGGAGTGTTTCACCTTTAAGTTAACTTTTAGGGTTTTTTTTATCAAAGTCCGAATATATCTCAATATTTTCTGAAAAAAACTCAGACCAAATCCGCACAGGTTTTTTGGTCTTTTTTATTAATACTAGGGATGCACCGAATCCACTATTTTGGATTCGGCCGAACCCCCGAATCCTTTGTGAAAGATTCGGCTGAATACCCTATATTTGCCCATATGCAAATTAGGGGTGGAAAGTGGAAAAAAATGTACTTCCTTGTTTTGTGTCGAAATGTCACGTAATTTCACTCCCGCCCCTAATTTGCATATGCAAATTCGGTTCGGCCGGGCAGAAGGATTCGGCCGAATCCGAATCCTGCTGAAAAAGGCCGAATCCTGGATTTGGTCCATCCCTAATTAATACACTATCCCGAAAAATTTGTTTTTCGGGAAAAAATCGTGAAAAACCTGATTTTCACGATTTTTTCTGATCTTTCATCCGATTTTCACCTTTTTTTTTATTTTTCACCTGAAAATTCTGAATTTTGCCAGAAAACTCAGAAAATTTCAGGGTATTGCCAAAAACCCAGCACACATCAAAAAATCATTGTGACTTCTCTCATTGACATATGCAACCTCAACAGGTCTGAGGTGCTAGATTTTCTGATTCTGACTTTTCCCATCCTCTGGGTCTAATAAATTCCGAAAAAATTTGTTATTTTTTACAAGTCAGATTTTGTATAATAAAAAAACACAAATTTTTCGTGATTTTTGCATTCGGAGTTTAGTAAATAACCCCCTAAGCATGTTATAGAATGGCTAATTCTAAGCAACTAACTTCATTATTTATTTTCTATAATGTTTTAATGATTTGCCTTTTCTTCTGACTCTTTCCAGTTTTCAAATGGGGGTCAGTGACCCCATCTAAAAAACAAATGCTCTATAAGGCTACACATTTATTGTTATTGCTTCTTTTTATCACTCGTCTTTCTATTCAGTCCCTCTCCTATTCATATCCCAGTCTCTGGAATATGAATAGGAGAGGGACTATATGCATGGTTGTTAGGGTAAGTTGGACCCTAGCAACCTGAAATTGCAAACTGGAAATCTGCTGAAGAAAAAGCTGAATAACTCAAAAACCAAAAACAATAAAAAACATAAACCAATTGCAAATTGTCTTAGAATATCACTCTCTACATCATACTAAAAGTTAACACAAAAGTGAACAACCACTTTAAATGGGGGGTCACTGACCCCATCTATAAACACATGCTCTGTAAGACTACAAATATATTGTTATTACTACTTTTTTATTTGTAATATTTCTATTCAGGCCTTCTGCTATGCATGGTTGCTAGGGTAATTAGGACCATAGCAACCAGATTGCTGACATTGCACAATGGAGAGCTGCTGAATAAAAAGCTAAATAACTCATAAACCACAAATAATAAATAATGAAAACCAATTGTAAATTGTCTGCATCATACTAAACGTTAATTTAAAGGTGCACAAACCCTTTAAGGTAGGAAGTGTTTTACCTAGTTCCCTGCATATAAACATAATAAATGCAACAATAGTGTAATTAAGGGGATAATATCAATATGCAAAGCACTAAACCTTCCCCCCCCCCACATTCCAGTGATGAATCATGTACCAAACAATGTGCAAAAGTGTTTGTCAGCAAGAAAGGGGTTAACCCTGGCTGCATTGTTTGGAGAAGAAAGAAAACTGTCATTCTCATCACATCCATTCAGGTCACTAGTGCCAGCTAAGCACATGCCTTTATCATGGACCATACCAGTCAGGGAGAGAGGGGTGGGATCTAGTAACTTCTATTATCAGGTAATGGGGGGGGAGTAAACTGTTTTTACCTGCGTCAACAAAAAAACAAGCAAAGTGTTTGGGCATCATGAGGTTTTTTTTTGGAACGCAGCCTAGTCTGAGTCTTTTCAGCTCTGCTCGGCTTGAGAGAAAGATCTCTGGTAGCTCATCTCTTGCAAAGGAACCTCACCTAGGTAAGCACCTCTTGCTACTGACATGGGACATGACAACTCAACCTAAAGGGGTCCTCCGCCTGAAAGCCTTTTTTTTTTTTACATTTTAAATATTGTTCCATGGTTTTGAAGTTTTTTTGTAAATGTAATTGACGTTAGAAGCATTATCTGCACTGCTGGTTCTGACTCCTGAAAGAAGACTTCTCCTGGAGGAGAACTGACTTCTGCCTCGACAGAAAGACACAAACACTGCTCTCAATTATACTCGGCAAAGAACTTCAAAACCATTTTCATTTCTTAAAGAGATCTTCATTAGAAAGTTGCTTAGACTTAAATTTTTGGGTGGTTTCCCTCGTTTATAATAAGGGGTCTGCTGTCCCAACATGAAGCTTATAAAAACCCATAGGTGTGTAATCAATTATATTATTTGCATGGGTTACCGCTTTCATTGTTTATGTTGGGATTGGGCAAATATTTGCATATCATATTTCCCAAAAGCAAGGGGGGCCATCACAAGAGGATGCACCGAGGATGCACTGAATCCTCTAATTTGGATTTGGCCGAATCCTCTGGCGAAAGATTCGGCCGAATAACAAATCCGAATCCTAATTTGCATATGTAAATTAGGGATGGAAAGGGTAAAATGCTTTACTTTCTTGTTTTGTGACAAAAAGTCACGCAATTTCCCTCCCCGCCCTTAATTTGCATATGCAGATTCGGATTCAGTTCGGCCGGGCAGAAGGATTTGGCCGAATCCTGCTTAAAAAGGCCGAATCCCGAACCGAATCCTGGATTCGCTGCATCCCTAGTCACAATATTTTTTTTTATGACATCGTACCTGTAATAAAGTTGTGTTTAGTACAGGTACATTTTTTGGGGACCTACAAGAGTCAACAAGAAAAGACAGAGAGTAGTGATGGGCGGATTTGTCCCGTTTCGCTTCACCACAAATTTCGAGAGTTTCCTGTGAAATTCGCAAAACTGGCGAAAAATTTGCAAAACGGCGATTTGACTTTCACGGCAATTCTGACGCCGGCATTGATTGATGGACTTTATTGGGCGCTGGCGTCAACTTTGACACCGGCGACCTATTTTGACGCCAGTGAATTGACGCTGGCATTCAAAGTTGACGCCAGCACCCAATAAAGTCTATGGGTGTCCGTTAATCGACTCCGGCGTCAGAATTGCCGTCAAAGTTTTTCCGACGCCAGCGAATTTTAGCTCCAAATTCATGAATTTATTAGCCGGCAGCAAAACGCGCCAAATTGCGCCTGCCGAATAAATTCGCCCATCACTAATAGAGAGATGTTGCAACCCAGGGCTCTGTGAGCTGCCAATAAAGTATCTCCTATAGGGTTGCGTGCAGTATACATGTGTCATGTGTGGTGTGTGATACACAAAACTCAAGGGACATCTACTATTCTAATCTCCATTTAACCATAGGTGGAACCACACGAACGCCATGATGTACAGTTTTATGGGTGGAGGACTCTTCTGTGCCTGCGTGGGCAACATCTTGCTGGTGGTTTCTACAGCCACTGATTTCTGGATGCAATATCGACTGTCGGGTGCCTTCGCCCATCAGGGTCTGTGGAGATACTGCGTAACCGGCAAGTGTTACATGCAGACTGAGAGCATCGGTGAGTGTCTCTTCTCAACCTTCTATGTTATTTATTAAGCTCAGGTTCAGCATTTCCAGGATTGTTAGACAACAACCCTGAGAAAGATCTTTTTCACTATGTGTATGGTTAGCTTAAAGGAAGACTAAACCCTAAAAATAAATATGGCTAAAAATTTAATTTTTTATATACAGAATTTATTGCACGAGGTTAAAGTTTCAGCTTGTCAATAGCAGCAATGATCCAGGACTTCAAACTTGTCACAGGGGGTCACCATCTTGGAAAGTGTCTGTGACACTCACATGCTCAGTGGGCTCTGATTGGCTGTTGAGAAGCTAAGCTTAGGGCTCGTCACTAATTATCCAGCAGAAAATGAGCTTCCCTGGCTGTAATATAAGCTGATGCTACAGGTTTGCTGATTATTAAATTCTGATGCTAATTGCACTGATTTCTGTGCTGCCATGTAGTAATTATCTGTATTAATTACTAATCAGCCTTATATTGTGACATTTCTATTCTATGTGTACTGTATATTGTGAGTGGGTCCCTAAGCTCAGTAAGTGACAGCAGCACAGAGCATGTGCAGTGAATCAGCAGAAAAGAAGATGGGGAGCTACTGGGGCATCTTTGGAGACACAGATCTTTACTGCTAAAGGGCTGTGGTTGCCTTGGGTACAGAAGCACAAATTATAATGTACAGCATTTCAAGCTACTTAATTAAACTTTAGTTCTCCTTTAAACCAGTCCTTTTTTATCTTTATCTTTTTTATAATGTTCCGTAGTGCCTGCCCATATAGCGGGCCATTGGTTTCCTGACATGGGCATTGCGTTAACCTTGTGGGCTGTTATTTGTAGCTGTATCTGGGATTTATGTTATTCCATGGAAACCATTGTCTACAGGTCTTCTAGGGCTCACCAGAGAACCGGATATGAGAAAACAACAGTAATTAAATATAGATTATGTATAGGCTTTTTAAATGGCCCACGGTGGAAATAAGGATGGGTTCATGGAAATTCTCTTAAGCTTGGGTCCACAGGAGATGCTCTAGTGGCCAGTCGACTATTCAGTAACAATATGTAGAACTAGCCAAGTCCTTCATTATTCCATAGGGACTACTCCCTACAGTGTATATAATATCTCCAGCTCAATGGAACCTGCACTCTTTTCTCTGAAGGGCTTGTGGTTGGCCTGTGTCCAACGTTACTCAATGAACTACTCAATAAAAGATAACTGAACCATGGATATAAGGATTCACAGGATAATATAAGATCTGTAGAAATTTACACCAGTTGGGGCCACGTAGGGATTGAGTTAGTGACATAAGTGCTGAACTGCGCCAGTTCCATAGCCCATGGCAACTATTATAGTCTTTGCTTCTTGTTCCATATCTATTTATTTTACTATAATTATATGATATTATAAGGTATCGGAGTATCATTTTAATAAAATGTTGGTTTTTGTTGTGGCAGCTTACTGGAATGCCACCCGGGCCTTCATGATTCTCTCCACTTTGAGTTGCTTTGGTGGGGTCATCGCTGGAATTCTCTCCTTCACTAACTTCTCTACCTTCCAAAAGTTTAACAGATCCTTCACTGCAGGCATCATGTTCTTTATTTCCAGTAAGTAGTCTGGGCATAAACAGAATATATATATATATATATATATATATACATGAGGTTATGTTAGTTGTTTTTTGTCCATTTCTTCTCTTATTACCACTGTCTTTGCCTTTTCTCCCTAGCACTCTTTGTACTGTTGGCCATGGCTGTCTACACTGGAGTAACTGTCAATTTGCTGGGCAAGCGTTTTGGAGACTGGCGATTCTCATGGTCCTACATCCTTGGTTGGGTGGCTTTGCTCATGACCTTCTTTGCAGGTATTAATTGTGTCGTTGCCACTAGTGATGTGCGGGACGAGAAAAACTCAACCTGCACCCAACCGTAACTCGACCCTGGAGAACCTGCATCTGATCCTAACCCGTTGTGATGTCACGGAAGGGGGCGGGCTGACCGGTGCACGTATATAAAAAGGAGAGCAACCAGACCAAAGTATCACAAACTTGGTGCAGAAGTCGCCCAGAACACGCCCAACCCATGAGTCCTATGGCCCTCGGGTTGGCCCACACATCACTAGTTGCTACTACATCTCATTAATTGTGCGTGTTACCTCTTAATGATCAGTGCCTTCCCAATTTGCAGTTTAGTTACTCAGTACCTTTTTATTTGCAGGTATATTCTACATGTGTGCTTACAGAATGCACGAGTGTCGGCGAGGATCAGGACCTCGTTAATAGTGAAGAAGCCCCTTTAAGGATTAACAAAGCAATTCCTGATTGAGAAATGAACCTCCAAAATGAAAAGACCTCCAAACCTTATTCTCTGTATCCACAAACCTCATGTTTCTCAGGTTGCACAGTACATCTATGCATTATGTACTAGGGTCATCTGTTAAGTCCTAACTTCTTTTTTTATGCCAAACTGATTTGAGATACATTTTTGAGAGGATATCCAATGTAGTTCAGCTCCTGTGTCTAAGATGTACAGATTCCAGGACTATAGATGGTAGTGGGTCCTGGAAATGTTTTAGAAAGAGCTGGATGGAAGCTTAGTACAGTAAAAAGTGAATTCATAATCTCTTGTCCATCATAGTCTTCTCCTGCCTCGGTCTTTAGCATGTGCCAAGTGCATGACTTAAGGTAGGACCAGATTCCTAACTGCTGAACACTGCCCAATATATGATTTCTGACAAGTAAATAAAACACCTTTAATTGTGGATACAACCAGTAGGAACTACTCAACCCTAGAGGCAACCAAAGAAAAGATCAGGGTTGGCTCCTGCTAGATATCTTGAACGATGTATCAACAGCAGCTGAAGATCCTTTAAGAATATAAGAGGTCAGCTATAGATAAATATGTATGCACCCAGATATTAGAGGACTATACTGAACAGAAGATCTTAAATGCAGTTGACTTGTGATTGTCCTCTCATCAATGTGTCTGAAGATGGTAGAGCTTTAAAAAGAGGCTACAGGGAATGATCACAATGTCAATTCAACTTTCCCATTCTTCTGCATTTGCTGAGCATATTTTGGGTTATACAAACAACACCAAACTGTAGTTATTTAATCAAATCTCCTTCTGGGCTTATATTGGTCACTCCTGTGGTCATCAATTACCCCTAATAACTGCCCGTGTCACCTTTTTAACCAGTTGCCCCTGAGTAAACATAAACATGTCAAGGTACTTGCAAATACCTCATGTATTACAAGTTCTGATTTGCCCACAAATGTGTTTATAATAAAAGAGAAATCTGATGTTTTCATCAAGGTTTCAGTAGTGAAGTAAAGCCATGAATGCTTGGTTTCCTTTCTGGTAGTGTGTATTTTATTACTTTTATTTAATAAAGGATTAAACACACGCACACACTGTACCCAAACACACCATCCCATGTATAAATGGGAACTGTCAACCAATCGCCATCATCACATGATTTCTGGTGTCAATGGGTCCATCATGGTACCATATGAGAAGATGTGATGAATAAGATCTAGTCCACATAGTCAGCTTTGTTTTAACACATTTAATGAATACAGCCAGAGCCCACCCAGAACGGTTTTTATTATTCATGGGGATAATGCAGGATTCTACACATAAATAATTGACAGGTTGGAAATATTTACCTATGGGGGTCAAAAATATGTACATGGGATTTTTATTATGAGCAGGTCTGCTCCAATCATATTTTTTGGTCTAGTGCAGTTTGGGTGGGTGGATAAAATAGCGGCACATGGTGAGATTAAGATACAATAATAGAGCTGGGGGGTTGGTCTTTTATGGTGGTTATAGCAACTGGGCTGGTTCCAGAGGTGGGTGTAGTATCAGGTGTTTCTGGTTCTATCCTGGCATGATAATAGCTCACCCCTCCTAAAACAGAGAGAGAAAAAAAACATGTTAAAGATCAACCCAAACAAGGTAAAGAGAAAGTACTGGGGCAAATTTACTAAACTCATTTGTGGGGGTAATGTGGAATGCTGCAAATTAAAGATGATGATACTGCTTTAGTTTAATCCAAACTCAGATTTTTTGATATAAGTCCCTTCAGATGAATTACTACACCCCCTAGCACCCTATGAGAGATTTTGGCTGTTGTGAGTGCTGAAAGTTGTACCTAAACTAAAAACTGAAGGACCAAAAGTGTTACTGTAACTGTCTTGCCCTAATGTCTCCATGTTACATCTACTGTCACCATAACATTTTGCCCTTGTGTCTCCATATTGGCCTACTGTCTCCATCATGCCCTACTGTGTCCACCTTATTCTACTGTCACCATATTGGCTCCAACTTTTTCTACTGTCTCCATTTTGTACTACTATCTCCAGCTCATTCTTCTGTCTCCATCTTGCCCTACTGTCTCCATATTATTCTACTGTCACCATATTGGATCCACCTTATTCTACTGTCTCCATATTGCCCTACTGTCTCCATCTTATTCTACTGTCACTATATTGAATCCACCTTATTCTACTGTCTCCACCTTGTGCTTTTGTCCATATTGGCCTGCTGTCTCCATCATGCCCTACTGTGTCTACCTTATTGTGCTGTTACCATATTGCCCTACTTACTCCATCTTATTCTACTGTCACCATATTGGCTGTACCTTTTTCTACTGTCTCCATCTTGTCCTACGGTCTCCAGCTTATTCTTCTGTCTCCATCTTGCCTTACTTTCTCCACCTTATACTTCTGTCACCATTTTGCCCCACTGTCTCCATCTTATTCTACTGTCACCAAATTGGCTCTGCCTTATTCTACTGTCTCCTTCTTGCCCTACTGTCTCCATTTTATTCTACTGTCAGCATATTGTCTCCACCTTATTCTACTGTCTCCACATTGCCGTACTGTCTCCATCTTATTCTACTGTCACCATATTGGCTCCACCTTATTCTACTATATCCATCTTATTCTACTGTCACCATATTGTATCCACCTTATTCTACTGTCTCCACCTTGTGTTTTTGTCCATATTGGCCTACTGTCTCCATCTCGCCCTACTTTGTCTACCTTATTGTGCTGTTACCATATTGCCCTACTGTCTCCATCTTATTCTACTGTCATCATATTGGCTCCACCTTATTCTACTGTCCCCATCTTGTCCTACTGTCTCCAGCTTATTCTACTGTCACCATATTGGCTCCACCTTATTCTACTATCTCCGGCTTATTCTTCTGTCTCCATCTTGTGTTTTTGTCCATATTGGCCTACTGTCTCCATCTCGCCCTACTTTGTCTACCTTATTGTGCTGTTACCATATTGCCCTACTGTCTCCATCTTATTCTACTGTCATCATATTGGCTCCACCTTATTCTACTGTCCCCATCAAGTCTTACTGTCTCCAGCTTATTCTACTGTCACCATATTGGCTCCACCTTATTCTACTATCTCCGGCTTATTCTTCTGTCTCCATCTTGCCCTACTGTCTAAATGTTTTGAGTGCTTCCATTTCTGGGAGATGGTTATTGGAAGGCTATTGGAGTTGGTTGCTAGTATTTGTGGCTTTGCCAACTTGCAACTACTTGCTGTACCACTACACCCGTGTTTTACTAGGAGGAAAACTTTTTCACAGGCTGCTAACTAGGCAGGGACAGAGTAAAAGAGTGGAGGACACCTTTCTAAAGCCACCCAAGCATTAATTTCCCTGTGACCAACAGTTTCTTTATCCCATCACTAGAGATGCACAATATAACCTTATCTGTTGGATTAGCTGCGGCCATTTTAGCCCTAACTTATAATTGCCACCTCATGCCTTTAATACCACCCATATATCACTTGTATATGGCTTATTAGTAATAAGAAAAAATGGATGCTGGAAGTAGTAAAAATCTTACCTGCTGTTAATGCAAGAACGACCGATATCCAACCCACTATCAGTGCCCAAGAAACACTCTCATAAAATATGGAGAGCACAAAATGAATCGTTCCGTGGGTCATTCCATAAAACTCGAACAATCCTGCAAACACAGGGAAAAAAAATGAGCCAAACCCCTATGCTTGTCATCTCTTCAACATGACATAAAAGGAATAAATCCCCCTGTGGGTGGTTCTGGGGATCCTCAGTTATATTTCAGCCAATCAGAGCATTAAAACATTAAAATGTATCCAGTTCCTCAGGTTTCCTTGCTCAGCCATCATCAGTGTGACCCTAGTGTCTGTATCAGGGAATTGGTGGAGAGACTGATTGGACATGTTATGTGATATATAATATGTCAACCCTATCTTAAAGATAATTAAAGAACCATAACATATGAGCATGACTCATCTTTGCTATCCACAAAATAAATGGTCCTACCTTGCGACCAGTAGGAATCATGTGAAAGCTACTTTATGGAGGGTAAATAAAGGATACCAATAATACCAAGGGATATATTATTTTTATTACACATATGACACTGAAGCACAGGTAGGGCTGTGCATTCTGTAAATATGTTTTGATTAAATTGACACCCTCTATTGAAAATAATATTTTCATATTTAGGGGTCCCTGCCCTAAAGTCATGTGTGGGGTGAAGACAAGGCTAGTGATAGGTATCTCCTAAGACAATGGTTCCCCTTCCCCTCAGAATAATCTAAAGCAGCTGGAGTTGGGCACATCCAGAAGAAGACATTTTATTTACAGAAGGTGCACAGACCTGTTACAGACCCTACGACTGTTACACTAAGGGTAAAGGCAGCACTGGAAATATAGGAAGGAACAGCCACTATCTGAGAAGGAGAAGGAAAAATTAAAAAATCCAAGATCCCATTCAACTACAGCTGCAGGGTTGCAAGGTTCAACATGGCTGATATGCACTAAAATATCTTACAGAATATAACTGGCCCCTTGTCCTTCTGTTTACAATACTGGAATCCTTAAAGGGGAACTATCATGAAAAATTCAAAATTCAATATAACCTTCGTCAAACTGAAATAAGAAACTTTCTAAATACAATCAATTAAAAATTATTATCAAGTTTATCTTCACTATTCCTCTCTCAGCATCTGTTTCTCTTCATTCTGTCTTCATGCAGCAGTCGGGTGTCAAATATTCATTCATTGACAGTTACATACAATATATATATATATTATAGGGGGGCTCCTTTTGCCTAGAAGATGTATTAGAGCTCACTCTATTAAAATCACCAGAGATCATGTCTCTCTACATGCAGGATTTGTGCCAAAGGCAGTTATTTTGTTAGATTTTGTTTGTAATGGAATCAGTTATTTGAGTGAGCTCAGTATTTACCTATGACCAGCATCCCATATCCTATAGTTCTCTTGAAGTTGGAAATGGTGGAGAAGTCGTGTGAACGCATTAAAGACCATGGCGAGGATAAAGCAGAGAATGAGGGCGGCTTTGACGTACCCTGAAAGAGAGAGAGAGTTGGTACCAGTCTGGAGACAGAGGCACAAATACATGTACAGAATCACTAAATACTAAAAGAGACCCCATTTGTCCTATGGAATAAGACAGATATGGAATTAAATTCATCGATTTTATCTTTATTTGGTATGTCTGGGTCTATGGCATTCTATAATATTCTATTTTATTCTATACTGTTCTATTCTATACTATTATATTCTATACCATTATATTCTATACCATTATATTCTATACCATTATATTCTATACTATTATATTCTATACCATTATATTCTATACCATTATATTCTATTCCATTATATGCTATACTATTATATTCTATACCATTATATTCTATACCATTATATTCTATACCATTATATTCTATACCATTATATTCTATACTATTATATTCTATACTATTATGTTCTATACTATCATATTCTATACTATCATATTCTATACTATCATATTCTATACTATTATATTCTATACTATCATATTCTATACTATTATATTCTATACTATCATATTCTATACTATTATATTCTACTTACATAGTCCTGTCTGGGAATAGCACACATTGGCATTGCAGCCTTTCCATAGGCCCAAATAGAGTATCCCATTGCGAGCATTGATCCAATAATCCGATACCAAGGTGATGAGCAGGAAAAGATTGCTGGCGGTTATCAACAGTGCCACTGCCAACCTCAGCCTATAGGAAGACTCTGCACTGCCGACACCGTAACATCAGGGACATGGGCGAGGGTCAAGAAGAGAGACACAGGGACAAGGAAGGGAAACATAACGAAGGAAGGATGTAGATAAAGAATTTCATTAATACAGAGGCAATAAATACAAAGTCACAGTAGCAAGATAACGATAAAGTTATTTTAAATTAAAAAATGCCAAGTTACTGCGGTCAATGCACCCAGCAACCCGATAATGCTTGGACAGCCAAACAACAAAAGAGTTTGGTCATTGGCTATGTTATAGAAACACAATGTAACTTTTATTCATAAATAAAACAACCACACACTTCCAATATATACTGTATATTGAACCATAAATATAGTTATTAATTATTAAGTGGGGGCCTGGAACTTAGTACCTGCACTTTGGCAACTCCAGGTAGGGAAGTAGAGGTGAAAAGGACAAAATGGAGACAGTAGGGCAAGAAGGAAATAGTAGGGCCAGATGAAGGCAGTGGGGCAGAGTATAGACAGTAGGACAAGATGGAGAGAGTATGGCAAGGTGACAGTAGGACAAAATGTAGGCGGGGGACAAGACGAAGACTGAAGAACAAGACGGAGACAGTAGGACAGGATGGAGATAGTCGGGCAAGATGAAAACAGTAGGTTAAGATGGAGACAGTAGGACAAGATGGAGACTGTAAGGCAAGATGGAGACAGTAGGACTAGATGGAGACAGTAGGACAAGATGGAGAGAGTAGGACAAGATGGAGACAGTAGAACAAGATGGAGACAGTAGAACAAGAGGGAGACAGTAGGACAAGATGGAGACAGTAAGTCAAGATGGAGACAGTAGGACAAGATGGAGACAGTAGGACAGGATGGAGACAGTAGGGTGAAGATGGAGACAGTAGGACAGGATGAAGATAGTAGGACAAGATGGAGACAGTAGGGCAAGATGGATACAGTAGGACAGGATGGGATGGTCGGGCGAGATGCAGACAGTAGGAAAAGATGGAGACAGTAGGACAAGGTGGAGACAGTGGGACAGGATGGAGACAGTAGGGCAAGATGGAGACAGTAGGACTGGGTGCAGATAGTTGAGCAAGATGAAGACAGTAGGACAAGATGGAGACAGTAGGACAAGATGGAGACAGTAGGACAAGATGGAGACAGTAGGGCAAGATGGAGACAGTAGGACAGAAAGGAAATAGTAGACCAGATGAAGACAGTGGGGCAGGATGGAGACAACAGCTCACTATGTAATAACAATAATTGAACCTTCGGTATAGATTATCAATAGCTATAAAACATAATTAGGACATTTTCTTGGTACAGGTATTCAGAGAATTATAAAAGGGAGGTTATTATGGATCAATGTAGACAAAGCAGGAGTGGAATTAAGGGAGCAACAGTGGAGGTTCTCTAGTCATGCACTTCTGTTGCCTACCCCTAGCCCCCCCTTGTACCCCCACTGGTGGTGCGTCTTTCTAAACTGCCTCTTCCACGTGTGTGTGTGTGGCTAGCTGTGTTGCCTAGGATGCACTGAAACCAAGACATTGTTAGATAATATCCATTAGTTCTAATAGTTGTTGAAACATTTCTCTTCCTGACTGTGCAACTCTGTGGTATGTCGTTTACACCAGCAGCTAATAATAAACACTCAGTGATTTCAACTAGAAAGTTAAAGAGGTTGTTCACCTTTGAGTTAACTGTTAGTATGATGTAGAGAGGGACATTCTGAGACCATTTGTAATTGGTTTTTATTTTTTTTTAATTATTTGTGGTTGATTTGAATAAGAGACTGGAATATGAATAGGAGAGGTCTGAATAGAAAGATGAGGAATAAAAGTAGCAATAACAATAAATGTGTAGCCTTACAGAGTATTTGTTTTTATATGGGGTCAGTGACCCCTGTTTGAAAGCTGGAAAGGGTCAGAAGAAGTAGGCAAATAAATAAAAAAAATAATAATAAATGAAAAAAAAAATAGTGAAGACCAGTTGGAAGGATGCTTTCAATTGGCTGTTCTGTAACATAATAAAAGTTAATTCAAAGGGTTGGTTCACCTTTAAGTTAACTTTAAGTTTGTTATAGAATGGCCAATTCTAAGCAACTTTCCAAATCGTCTTCATTTTTTTTTTAAATTATTTGCCTTCTTCTTCTGACTCTTTCCAGCTTTCAAATGGGAGTCACTGACCCCATATAAAAATCCAATGCTCTGTAAGGCTACACATTTATTGTTACTTTTTATTCCTCGTCTTTCTATTCAGGCCTCTCCTATTCATATTCCAGTCTCATATTCAAATCAATGCATGGTTACTAGGATCATTTAAACCCTAGCAGCCAGATTGCTGAACTTGTAAACTGGAATAAAAATCTAAATAACTCAAACAAAAAACACAAATAATAAAAAATGAAAAACAATTGCAAATGATTCCACAATATCACTCTCTACAGCATTCTAAAAGTTAACTTAAAGGTGTACAACCCCTTTAAAGGTGAACCGGTGAAAAGGTAAGTATTTTCAAAATGTAAAAATTTTTTTTTAAAGTATTTTAAAATGACTGGAGCCAAGAACAGGGAAGGAGGAAAGTGTTTCCCTTGAAGGCAAACAGCTCTAGTAATAAAGATATTTGTGACGCGTATAGATAATAATATATGCAGTATTGTTCATACAATTACAGTAGCGCGTCACAATGCCTATGCTACAGCCGTTACAGTCCCCATAACAATAGCTGCAGGCTAACAGGGAATTGTGGGAGTTGTAGTTCACCAACAGATGAAGAGACCCAGGTTGCATATACTTATCCCTCCTATGTTTAAGGCAAAGGGAAGGTCTAGCCATTACCATGGTGGACGTCATTATGGAAAGTCCTACAAGAGAAGAGTTGACTTACCTTGGCTGGTTGCTAGGGTAAATTGTACATAACAACAGTGTTGACTTACCTTGGCTGGTTGGTGTTCATAGTGATTGTGGGAGATGGCGAGTGCAGGACAGATGGCCGGTTGGTTGGTTTGAAATTATCTCTTGCTGAATTGCCCAACACGAGCAGCAGGAACTAATTATGTAATCGACATGGGGAACTGGAGTCACAGGATGTGGTTGCAGCAGCATCAATATGTCTTTTTATTGGAAACTCAGGTGATCAACTACGTTTGTACGTCTGCAGTTCCCGGGACTCCCTGCAAGCTGTCTGGGAGTTTTATTGAACTGAGGGACCCACACTTCATATCTGACACTGACTGATTATTTCACTGCAGGATTTTGAGTTCTTTGTAGGATTAAAGACATTGTTGACCCTTAAATTAACTTTTAGTATGATGCACAGAGTGACAGTTTGGTTGGTTTTCATTTTTTTTTTTTTACATCTGGTGTTTTACTGTTTCAGCAGCTCTCCCATGTGGAATCCAACAGCTTGTTGTTATGTATAATTTACCCTAGCAACTTCACCAAAGTTGAGAACAGACAGGACGCTGAAGCAGAATTACTGCTGATATGCTCTTTTATTTTCCACCCTAGCAACCAGGCAGAGGTTGGAATGAGAGGCTGGAAGATGAATAGGAAAGGCCTGAATAGAAAGATAAGAAATACAAAGATAATAATAACATTTTAGCCTCACTGAGCAATCGTTTTTTGACTGCTGGGATCACTGACCCCTTTTTGAAGATGAAAAGAGGCGAGAAAATAAAAAATAAAGACCAAATAAAAAGCTGCTAAGTTCTATAACTTACAAATTACCTCCACGTGTAATATAAGGCACTAAGTTTGCCCAGGAGCAGTAACCCATGACAACCAATAAGATTGTTGCATTTAAGCAGGTGACTAGTAAATGCTACCTGCTGATTGGTTGCTATGGGTTACTGCCCCAGGGGAAATTTGGTGCCTTTTATTACATAACCCCATTAAAGTCAAAAGTCAGCTTAAAGGTAAACTATAGTTTTAATTAAAATAATGCAATAAAAAAAACTGTAAAAAGGCAAAGGAAAGGGTTTCACTGAAATTAAATTAGGGTAGGACAAGATGAAGACAGTAGGGCAAGAAAGAGACAGTAGGACAACACGAGAGACAGCAGGGAAATATGGAAACAGTGGAGCAAGATGTAGAAAAAGATTGAATTGGTACGGCAGAGACAGGAGGGAGACAGTAGGGAAAATGGAGACAGTAGGGCAGTATTGAGATGGTAGGGCAAAATGAAGACGATATAAGAAGATGGAGACAGTAAAGCAAGATAGAGATTGTAGGGAAAGATAGAGATGTAGCGGAAGATGGAGACAGTCGGGCAAGATGGAGATAGTAGGGCACAATGGAGGAGGTAGGGCAAGATGGAAACAGTATGACAAGATGGAGGCGGTAGGACAAGATGGAGACAGTAGAACAAGATGGAGGAGGTAGAGAAAGATGAAGATGATAGGAAAAGATGTAGACTGTAGGGCAAGATGAAGACATAGGGCAATATTGAAACAGTAGATGGCATCACTATATGAGTGTGGCCCAACTTGTGGTTACATAATTGATTAGACCTCCTGTTAAACAGCATCTACTAACATCTGTAGTGCTATAGGTTGGATTGTGCTAATACAAGATGGAGATAGTAGGGCAAAATGGAGGAGGCAGGACAAGATGGAGGCGGTTTGGCAAGATGGAGACAGTAGGACAAATGGAGGAGGTAGGGCAAGAAGTAGATAGATAGTCAGACAGTAGGACAGGATGGAGACAGTAGGACAAGATGGAGACAGTAGGACAAATGGAGGAGGCATTTCAAGATGGAGGAGGTAGGGCAAGATGGAGGCAGTAGAACAAGATGTAGACAGTATGACAAGATGGAGGAGGTAGGGCAAGATGGAGACAGTAGAACAAGCTAGAGGAGGTAAGGCAAGATGGAAACCGTAGGGCAAGATAAAGACAGTAGGACAAGATGAAGGAGGTAGGGCAAGATGGAGACGATCAGAAAGATGCAGACTGTAGGGCAAGATAAAGATATAGGGCAAGATGAAGACAGTAGATGGCATCACTATATGAGTGTGGCACAACCTTCAGTTACATTGTTGACTAGACCTCCTGCATCTACTATCATCTGTATATGTCTGATATAGGTTGGATTGTCCTAATACCAGTCCATTTCCTCTGGGCCCCAACAGCACTGAATATGGTCCTGAAACATGAAATCTGTGGCCCAAAATGTGTTGGCTTGTTATGACACTTTCCTCTTTGACATATTGTTGTACTAATACGTTGTACAGTCATGTGATGTATACAAGATTACTACTAGGCCTAAGCTTCAGCTCATCCTGGGGGATAAATAAAGGTCACTCCCAATACATATGCTAGGGTTGACAGGTCTGGGTTAATTCTACATTTCCAGGTTTCATTTCAACTGATCTTCAGTTTTTATTCTTTTGTATGTTTTATTTATTTTCTCTTCTGCCTCTTTCCAACTTTCAAATTTAGGGGTCACTGGCCCCGGCAGCCAAAAACCACTGCTTTTTGTCGCTTCAGATTTATTATTTATTTTTGTTACTGATCTGGCTATTCAGACCCTCTTCTCTTCATCTTCTAGTCTTTCATTTATTCCACTGCTTGGTTGCTAGGGCATGTTGGAACATAGCAACAACTAGATATCTTCTGGAAAAAAAAAACTTAAAAACCCTGAATTGTCTGTGTCATACTAAAAGCTAATTTAAAGGTGAACTACCTCTTTTTGGAGCTTAATTGGAGATCCCCTATATATAATTAACTACCGTAAGCAGTTTAAGTAGATCATTATTTTCTAAACTGCCCTATTTACTAAGCATTGCACATACATTCTACTTCTTACAACAACTTCCCTCTATTGCTTCCTCTCTGGCAGTTATAATGGAGGAATAATAGAGGTTTATTACCATAGTGTGACCCTGTAGAGGAGGAAATGCCCTTGTGCAACCCACACGTCTCTGAACATAATAATAATAATGTTCATTCAGCTTTGCAAGCGTTCACTATTTGCACAAGATCCGCAAGGAAAAAACAAAAAATGAATATATGTGAAACCTTTTTTTTGGGGGGTGGGGGGGAATTGCAGCATTTCTGATTTCATATATTTTATTTCCCTCTACTGATTGTGACTGTATCCCGGCAAATGATTGAGCAACAACCCATAGGGAGGGACTATTTACTGTAACTGCCACTATAAACAAGTCTTATATGTTGTGTTTTTGTATGGTGGGGTAGTTGTATGGGCCTCTCTGTACAGACTATGAGCAAACTTAGGGGACTGTTCCTGCTGAATTGTGCTTAGTACAGGGAATACCTATGCTGCCATCATTTTATGGGATCTCTCTGTACAGACTATGAGCAAACTTAGGGACTGTTCCTGCTGAATTGTGCTTAGTACAGGGAATACCTATGCTGCCATCATTTTATGGGATCTCTCTGTACAGACTATGAGCAAACTTAGGGACTGTTCCTGCTGAATTGTGCTTAGTACAGGGAATACCTATGCTGCCATAGTTTTATGGGATCTCTCTGTACAGACTATGAGTAAACTTAGGGACTGTTCCTGCTGAATTGTGCTTAGTACAGGGGAATACCTATGCTGCCATAGTTTTATGGGATCTCTCTGTACAGACTATGAGCAAACTTAGGGGACTGTTCCTGCTGAATTGTGCTTAGTACAGGGAATACCTATGCTGCCATAGTTTTATGGGATCTCTCTGTACAGACTATGAGCAAATTTAGGGACTGTTCCTGCTGAATTGTGCTTAGTATGGGGGAATACTCTTCAGTCATTGCCTCCTATAGTATACTAATATGACCAGTATAGTAAGGGAAGAAGACCCCTCCCATTATTGCTAGGGAGCCCAGGAGTATGTAGATCCTCACTAATAGTATATTTTTATAAAACACATTATGTTCTTCATGGGGTGCATTATAATATTTTTCTGGGAGCCCAGTGACCTTTAATTTAGCCACTGGACTTACAGGAAGGGGGTGAGCTGGTAGAATACGGGGGGGGGGGTGTTGTTAAGAAACTGGTGGTTATTGAAGGATAAGGAGGGGATCCCATGTTACAATCAGCACTGGATTGTATGGACCTCTGGCTAAACCCTTGATTAAGACCCTTAGAACCAGTTGGAGTGTCATTTATTGCTGGGATGATTCTGTGTAATAAAGTTATAAAGTTTCTGTGTGCCACCCATCACCATCCAACTGCTGCACTGCAACTCCCAGCGACTCCCAGCGTCCCACAACAGCGAAGCCTAACAGGGTATTGTGGGAGTTGTAATGTAACAACTGTACAAAGTAGTACATAGTAGTATAGGCTGGACATTTCTGTTTTATGGCATTTTCCAACTCAGACGGCAGCACTTACCTCCTCTGCTCACAGGGAACACTTGTCGCTTTTCTCGTGTCTTTTACTCTGAGCCCCTCCGGGTGCCATGATTGGCCCTTTAATGGCTCCAGTATTGGCACAGCTGAGTCTTCATACAGTAATTCATTCTGTTCCAGGTTGTTTATCCCACATTTAAATCAACTCTTAGTATGATGTAGAGAGGGATATTCTGAGAAAATTTGCATTTGGTTTTCATTTTTTATTATTTGTGGTTTTTGAGTTATTTAGCTTTTTATTCCCTACTAAGTGGGCTAAAGACAATGACATGCCATTACTAAACACACAAATCTTTGGATTAAAGGGGAACTAAAACACCCTAATGAAGATCAAGGGGCTTCAATTTCCAATGAATTTCCAATGACAGAGTAGACACCAGACTTTAACAAGAAAGTTTAACAACAATAATACAAATAATAATGGCAATGGTAAATATCTAGACCTTGGAGGTAATGTGCTTTTTGGTTGCTAAGGTGACTGACTTAAGCAATGGAAAAGAATGATAAATTCCAGGCTGGGACAGGAATCTGAATCAAAAGCCCAATAAATAAATTTAAGGTTGGCAAAATACTGACTTACTTCTCTCCGTACCTTTGCCTTTAAAGCGAGGCATGTCTACAATATATATATATATATATGCACAGTATGACAGACACAAGTCAGCCTTTGTCTCATGCTGGGAGTTGCTGGAGGATGGAAAGATGAGACCCCTGTTGCTGGGAGTTGCTGGAGGGTGGAAGGATGAGCGCATTGTTGCTGGGAGTTGCTGGAGGATGGCAGGATGAGCCTGTGGTTGCTGGGAGTTGCTGGAGGGTGGCAGGATGAGCCTGTGGTTGCTGGGAGTTGCTGGAGGGTGGGAGGATTAGTGCATTGTTGCTGGGAGTTGCTGGAGGGTGGCAGAATGAGCCCACTGTTGCTGGGAGTTGCTGGAGGGTGGGAGGATTAGTTCATTGTTGCTGGGAGTTGCTGGAGGGTGTAAGGATGAGTGCATTGTTGCTGGGAGTTGCTGGAGGGTGGGAGGATGAGTGCATTGTTGCTGGGAGTTGGTGGAGGGTGGGAGGATTAGTGCATTGTTGCTGGGAGTTGCTGGAGGGTGGGAGGATTAGTGCATTGTTGCTGGGAGTTGCTGGAGGGTGGGAGGATGAGTGCATTGTTGCTGGGAGTTGGTGGAGGGTGGGAGGATTAGTGCATTGTTGCTGGGAGTTGCTGGAGGGTGGGAGGATGAGTGCATTGTTGCTGGGAGTTGCTGGAGGGTAGAAGGATGAGTGCATTGTTGCTGGGAGTTGCTGGAGGGTGGGAGGATTAGTGCATTGTTGCTGGGAGTTGCTGGAGGGTGGCAGAATGAGCCCACTGTTGCTGGGAGTTGCTGGAGGGTGGAAGGATGAGCCCACTGTTGCTGGGAGTTTCTGGAGGATGGAAGGACGAGCATCTCCAGGACATTCTCTGGGGGCAGCTTATGATGTAGCTGAATTTCTCATATGCTTTGGGGTTTAGTTGAACTGGGAGGTCACAATCTGGGGTCTCTATGAGACTGGGATGACGGCCACTTGTATCTCATGCAAGGTTCCCATAATTCCTGTGACTGTGGGTGCAGGGGAAGGCGGCTCTATCTTGTTGATATAAAAACTCAGGGCCACTAAAAAGACAGAAAATGGCAAAAAGCAGCCTGTAAATGTGATGGGCTTTTAGTGTCCCTTAGGGCAAGGCCAAACGTGGCGTTTTTACGTTGCGTTTTTAAAAAAAGAAAAGCCGGGCGTAAATACGCCACTGAAGCTATACGTGACTGTCAACATGCGTTTTTCAGTACGTAGGTTTCTTTTCCCAACATGCACTTCTCATTGGGGTATATTTATCAAAGAGTGAAGTTAATAGTGAAGTTCCGCCACTAGAGTGAAATTCCGCCACTCTCCATTCATTTCTATGGGATTTTTATAGGCCTATTTATCAAAAGGTGA